>NC_143559.1:115580833-115742500 GCF_054136105.1 Typopeltis vanoorti
AGAAAACCAATCACACTAAAGCAATTTTGGGTTCCATAAAGGTAGGAACTCATCCGATTCGCAATACCAAGAGCAAATGGTTCGCATCCTATGAGGAGTACAATCGAACTTACTACCCAGATTACGCTACTGGTATGATGTACATTATCACGGGGGATTCAACTAAGTCACTCTTCGAAACCTCGTTTTGTATACATTATTTTTTCATAGAGGATGTGTCCTTGACAGGGTTGGTTGCAGAAAGGTCAAAGATCCAAAGAGTAAATGGTCCAAGAGTTTCAACAATGCCCGTGTTTGATGTGTGTAAGTTTAAGAAGATAATCGGAGTTGTAGAATACAGCCTTTCGGAAATTAGAAAAAAAGTGGGAAATATTTGAAAATAGCACCGGTTGTGGCAAAAATATCCATCTCCATCAAAATAATTCGGAATGACAACAACAGCCATCAATGATCTACATTATTAAGTTTGAATGATTATTATTACTTTCGTATATAATTTAAGTAAATAAATAATAGCTGTTTTCATTTAATTAGAAAAATTCTAAAACAAATATATTTAAAATCCAAAATTTTGATTAATTTTACCAAAAGTAATTCAGTTTATTTTATTTTATATGAAGAATGTTTATATTTCAAAAGAAACAATTGGTTAGATTTTTTAAAATATAATGTGAAAAATAAAAAAAAAACAATGGACAGTTGCTTTTTAATTAATGTAACTGAAATTATTAAGGAGTTAGCTGTAGTTTTTATATATTTCATGATATAATATAAAAGCTATAATTTGCAAGCCTTTTTATTATGTTCGGTAGTAAATTATATTTTATAAGAATTTTATTCCTGATTTTATTCGCAACAAAACTGAGGGGATGGTGCAGAACATTAGTAGAGTGGAAGTGACGGAGGCCATGAATAGGATGAGGATTTGAAAATCGGTGGGCCACAACAGAATTTCAGTGGAGGCATGGAAGGCACTGGGGGAAGAGGGAATTGACCTGCTATGGGACCTGTTCATGAAAGTTTGCCAACAGGAAAATATACCTGAGGAATGGAGGGAGAGTACTCTTGTCCCCATCTACAAGGGTAAAGGGGATGCACAAGACTGTAAAAATTACAGAGGAATAAAGTTGATGTCCCACACAATGAAAATCCTAGAAAGGGTTCTTGATGGTAGATTGAGGAAGGAGGTGGAGATTGCAAAGGAAAAAATTGGCTTCATGCCCGGTATATCAACAACAGATGCTATCTTTGGGTTACGGCAGATGATGGAAAAGTATCGAGAGAAACAAAGGGAGTTACATCTGGCATTTATTGATCTGGAGAAAGCATACGATAGAGTGCCAAGGCAAGAAGTCTGGAGGTGTCCGAGGGAGAATAAGGTTCCGGAGAAATGTGTCAGGTTGGTGCGGGAAATGCACAGAAATGTGAAGACAAGTGTTCGGACCTGTCTGGGACAGACAAAAAGTTTTCAAGTAACAGTTGGCTTGCATTAAGGGTCAGCATTAAGTCCGTTTCTGTTTAATATTGTGATGGAGGTAGTAACAGAGGAGGTGAGAGAAGATGCACCTTGGACAATGTCGTATGCAGATGACATCTTGCTGTGTGCAGATTCAAGAGAAGAAGCGGGAACTAATCTGGAAAGATGGAGAAAAGTACTGGAAGAGAGAGGTATGAGACTGAGCAGAAGTAAGACAGAGTATATGTGTTGCACAGTGGGCGGCGGCCAGGAGACAGATCTGGAGCTGGAAGGAAATGTAATCAGGAAGGTGAGTGACTTTAGATACTTAAGTTCAACAGTGGAAGTAGATGGAGGAGCTGAGAAAGAAGTGGGATGCAGGATACAAGCAGGTTGGAGGAACTGGAGGGAGATGGCTGGAGTGTTATGCGATAAGAGGGTGCCGATCAATCTGAAAGGCAAAATATATAGGACAGTAGTGAGGCCAGCACTGACATATGCTATAGAAACTGTGGCCCTGAGGAAAAATAACATCAGCAGGATGGAAGTAGCAGAGATGAGAATGCTTAGGTGGATGTGCGGTGGGACCAGAAAGGATCGTGTGAGGGGAACAGTGAAAGTTACGAACTTAGGAGCGAAGATACAGGAGGCAAGGTTGAGATGGTTTGGTCATGTGATGAGGAGGGAGGACGAATATGTGGGAAGAAGGGCCATGCAGATGGATGTGCAATGAAGGCGGAAGCGTGGGCAGCCAAAGAAGAGATGGAGGGAGCTGGTAGAAGAGGACTTGAGGATGAAGAACTTAGATGTGGTGACAGCCCAAGACAGGAAGGTGTGGAGGAGACTCATTATCAACAGTGACCCCACTTAAGTGGGAGAAGCTGCAGAAGAAAAAGATTCGTAACAAAACTGAATTCCAAATAAAAGTATGTAGGATGGTAATTTCTTTATTCATAAATTAATAATAGTTATATATTGCATTCATAGATAGGAAAGTAGCTGTCAATTCAAAATAGTACTTTATTATTGCTGAAAAATAAATATAAGGAATGTAATTGATATCAGTAATAATAAAATAATAAAGCAAGTGATAAATGAATATGATTTACCTCGACAAATTTTCTTCTTGAATCTATATTCTCTACGATTAGAAGTTTCTTTCACTGTAAGGGGGTGAAGAAGCAGATGTCCTGTGCTTCTATCAATTATTTCAACATTTTATTTGAGACTCTGGGTTTCTAACACCCTGGAATTATGACTTGCAGCAATGGGTACCTTCTCTCTCTTTTTCAGATCTTTGGAATTAAAAATAAAAATAAAAATAATTTCTATTCCAGAACGCTTAGAGTCGCGTAAGCCAAACAGATATAAAAGAAAAGTGAAACTAGCCATGGTTATAATATTAAATACTAACCAAGTAAAAAAAAATATTGATTTTTTTTAATATTTATTTATTTCTCATTAATGATATAATATTAAATACTATACTAACCAAGTAAAAAAAAAGATTGATTTTTTTTTAATATTTATTTATTTCTCATTAATGATAACAAAGTAATGCTCTGCAAAGCACACTTTGCAAAAGATAACCAGTGTGTAATAATAAATTCAACAACAAAAAAAGCCATAAACTTCACCTTATAGTCCTTATAAGGACTGGCTTAAAGGGGCGAAGCGAGAATGCTTTTCATCTTCCCCGTTATCTGTAGAGGACAGTGTAGGGATAAGGTGTTATTGAGCTATTAAAGCTCTGATCATGGCAAGAAGGTAACAGCAATTGCCGAACCTCAGTTAAAACTTCATTGGCTACAGCATTGCCATCCATTACCCTCCAAGGGAATTATATGATTTTAATGACAAAATCATAAACTTCACAAAATGAAAACTTCACAAAATGAAAACTTTCTATTTATTATAAGATATAAGAAAGTTAAGGATAGGTATATGGATATAATTTTAGAATATTTAAATTTTTAATTTTACTTTAAAAAATTAAGTAAATATTTAAAGAAATATTAAACATACAATGTTATTTTATAAGAAAATGTTATGATTCATAGAAATTAAATTTCTGCCTAGTCTTTGATGAGTCCAACATGTGAAAAATCTTTCAAACGAATGCAAGTTAATGCACTAATAAATTACGAACATACGGACTTCCGGGTTAGAACATGCTTCCAATTGCGCAAGCCAACTCCTATGCCAAAGGATATATTCTCATAAATGTTTACGTAAAATTAAAAACTATTTTAAGTTTCCTTTTATTTGGTTATAAAATCATGATGGATATTTAATACACTCTTCATATTTAATTTTTATTTAATTTTATTTTTATAATTTTTTTAAATTTTATAAAATTATCATAAAACCAAATCTTTTGTGGAGAAATATTCTGATATTTTTATTCTAAATTTCTTGCTGAATTTGATTATTTTCTCTCACCTTTTCTCTCTCTCTCTCTCACTTTTTTCCTTGCGCTGCGAAGTGCGATAATCATGCATGAGGACGCAGACCTTTCCTTGCAAAATTTTGTTTGAAAAAAAGCTCACAGATTCGTTAGCTGGTTTGAATGTCTCAGTGAATGAAAGAAAGACACAAAATACTCTTTCTTCTTTCGTTTGGCTCGACGAAATTTAAACCTTAATTCACGCTTTAGTTTGTTTATTTTTAGAAAGCCTTCGATTGTATTTGACTGCTTTAATATTTTTGCACACGAAGCACTTCATTTTTAATTTTGCTCTTCCTTTCCAGATTGATTTCCGACAATACCAGTCTAAGAGTCAGGAGTCATCGGTCTTTGGACTCTGAAGAATCCGATATGGTACTAATATTAAAAATAATCTTGTGGGGGATTGAACTCCCCCCCCCCTTAGATGTGCTGATTAGAGCGATTTTGTCTAAAACCATTTCTGACTGCCTCAATTCTGCGAGCCGGAACATAATCACACTGATTTTCTTCCGACTTGTAGAATGGCGTTTTCTGGAGTTTATTTACGACATTTTGCCTGATTTATGAAGAACTTTCCTGCCTTCTACTCAGCTTACGATACATCAATACAATTGACTTCTAAAGTGAACAAGTTTTTCAAACATTAAACTCGTATGCTTTCCTAAGTCAAGTGTTATTATCATTGGACCTCCGTTCAACTGTATCACCCTTTACCCTTGAACGAATCAAAATACTCAGTCAGATCTCGAAGTCAATATTTTTCACAATCTGCAGGTTAAACCTCTTACTCACCCCCCCCCCCCCCCCCGCCTCCTCATCATTTCTCGCTGTATTTTCCCCTTACAGAAATCCCAATGGCTGTTCAAAAATCCATTTATTATTAGAATTAAGAGGGGTTATTTAAGAAATTTATTTATCCGTTTTTTTTTCTTGTAATAAACGAATATTAATTTCCGAATTCGTTCTTCTTTCTCATGCATCAATCTTCGTTACTGTTACGATGTTTTGACTCATCTTTGTCACGCAGCAGAAGGAAAAGGAGATGAGTGCAATAAAAAAACGTAGACGACGAGGATGGGATTCGAACCCATGCGGGGAAACCCCAATGGATTAGCAGTCCATCGCCTTAACCACTCGGCCACCTCGTCTTATGTTTGCGCTTTTCTTAAAAGTGCTTTATAAATCATGAAGGGCATTCTGTCTCTCTTTCTCTTCATTCGTGCGATTACTTTTTATTTCAAGCATTGCAGGAACTACAGATCAAAGAGACTCCGAAACATATTCTGGGATTCTTACTTTTAGAATTCATTAAAGGGTTATCATATTTTTATAATTATTTGTCATTTGATTAAAATAATAGTTTAAGGACATAATTTGAGACACCAGAAAAAAAAAGCTTCTTCGTTCTCACCTTCAGTTGAAAACACCCTTCTTACGATGTTTAGGTATTCTGCAACATGATTTGTGACGCTGTCGATGTGAGAGAATAAAAAAAAAAAGGTTTCACCGTAATAGAACCACCCCTTTTTACCAATCAAGAAAATTTCGAAATCAATGAATTTAAATATTTTTTAAATTTAAAAATACTAATAAAGAAAAAAAAAAGCTTCAGCAAAGGTGTTCATCCAGCAGTATAAATAAAACTGGGGGCGGCCGCTTCCTTATGTGATCTTTCCACGTGCTTCATTGCATATTAGTCGGAGTTTTCAATTCGCTTTTAAAAGTTGTTCGACATAACCATTTTCCTTATTACATATCATTCATGCATGTCGGATTTGTATTTATAATATAAAATTTTTAATTATTGAGCAAACCATTACGCTTACACCGTGAAAAAGGGAAGGTCTATCACTATAACGTTTCTCTTTTTATTTGTTGCGTGGCATATTGAGCTGCATGTAAGTTAAGTTCAAAATATCGAAATAAGGACTTTCTTGAACTGAAGGTGTGTTCTCCAGTCTCACACGAGAATAAAATAGTTTTACTTCTTGGAAGCGATTACTGTCTTAAATAAATAATGGAATTAAATAATTATTTTAATCAAATAAAATCGATTCATAAAATTTTAATAATTAGCAATTAAATGCAATGGAAAGAGGGGGGGTGATGGTTTTAAACACTTGCCATGCTTTAGGAAATACCGAACAGAAGATTAGGTAGTCATATTAAGGCGGTAGATTGCTAATCCATGGGAGTTTTCCCAGCTTCGGTTCGAATCCCACCCACCGTAAAAAATAACCGAGATTGATGCATAAAAACAAACTTTAAATAAAAAACTAATAAAATATTCTAAAAACTTTATTTAAGAAGTACAGAATGGATTTAGAAAAGGAAGATCATGTATAAACCCTGCCTTTTGCCTAAAATTAATCATAGAGAAAAGAAAAAAATGCAATTTAGAAACACATATTACATTTACTGACTTTGAAAAAAAGCATTTGAGAAAGTTAAAAGAAGCATTTTATTTAACATATTAAAAGAAAGACAAATACCAAATAATATCCTAAAAGCTATCACAAGTTTATATGAAAATAATCAAACACAAATAAGATTAAATCACGAGCTATCATACACGAGAGAGATAAACCAAGGAATCCGAAAGGGATGTCCCCTTTCAGCAAATCTTTTTTAATATTTCCCTAAATGAAATAATAATAAAATGGAATAAAAATTTCCATCAAGGAATTAAACTTACTGCTACTGTGAACATAAACACCTCTCCTTTTTGCCGACGACCAAATAATAATTACAAATTCTGAAGATAACTTACAGAAAGCTATTTTAGATCTAAATGAGATATCCAAAGATTATGGTATGATAATATCAACAGAAAAATCAAAAACCATGGTGTTTAAAGGACATGATCCAGTAAGAACTAAAATAGTAATAAAATGGTAATAGATAACAAGATCTTAGAACAGGTGAATTCATTTAACTACCTAAGATGTATAATCACTTATGAAAATGAAAAAGATATAAACATAAAAACTGCAAAATATTTAAAAATAACAGGAGTAATTAACTCTATATTTAAACCAAACCTAGTTCAAAAACAAACCAGGCTAAAAGTATACAATACATTAGCCCTACCGGTCTTGATGTATGGAAGCGAAATCTGGACAATAAAACAAAAAGACAAACAAAGATTAACAACAACAGAAATGAGAAAAACTGCAAAGTATGCCCTATTTGATCACAAAAGAAACGAAGATATCATGAAAGAATTAAACCAAGAACCAGTAATAGAAAAAAATTAAAAAATATAAACATAAATGGATGGAACATGTTAAAAGAATGAAAAGAGAAAGATTACCAGACCAAGCCTTTTTCATTAGGAAAAAGAAAACCAGGATGTCCTCTTAAAAGATTTAATGACTTCTAAGGCCCGAACAGGCAACTCTAAGACTAAATCCTTGATATGCATGATGATGATGATGATGATGATGCATAAAAACGACGTTGGAGAAAGAATTTTTGATGCATTAGTCAGAGAACTGACGACTTTTCTGAAGCGGTTAGGAATTCTGTAAGGTTAAAAAGCATTGAGAAATGTGGGTTGCGAAATGCTGAATTTGACAAAAGACTGAGTACCTCTCAGTTATGGAGTGGGGATATTCATGGGCGAAGGAAGATACAGTTAAATGCGCACTCCTATATTAATAGTTGACGTATAAACACACAAGCTGTAAGATTAAAAACCTATTCATTATAAACTATTGAAATTGATCAGAAAACTTGCTTATTTTCAACAGTTCTGCTATTCCTTATGCTACGTCCAAGACAGATACTGCATTAGATACCACGGAAAATATTTTAAGAAAATTCTCGGAAATCATGAGTGTGAGGAAGTCCCGACTCGTAGAACTCGGCAGTCAGAGATGTTTATGACGAAATGCTCAAATTTATTTATTCGTATGGAATTTCCTCCCTTTTCTTGCCCATCCCTATTGGAAAGAGTTGAGCCCCCTCATGGGGGGGTTAAGTATTTATGGCTGTAGATCCGTATGTTCACGGGGACGGTTTGCCTGCTTGCGGGATGAAAACCGCCAGCTAAACTGGCGGAAAAAACATTACTGCCCGGGCCCAAGACCGGCTAACTTGGCTACGGCTGAGGAAGACGCTCAAATTCCTCACGTCGTCGACGGGAATCGAACATGGGACACTCCTTCCCCAGGCATATGGTTGCGAAGCGCAAAGCCACTAGGCTAACCGCACGGACAATGCTCAAATGAAGAAGCGTGTCGAGTCTACCTCCCCCCCCACCCCTACTCATGTTTAATATTAGTGCTATCCTACGATGACCTTTGTTTGGAAAGAATGCAATCGAATTCTGTCTAGGCTGAGAGGAATCTTTATCAGATCGATTACATGTGCAAAAGTGAAAGCGAACAAATTTTGAACGTAAAGTATCCTCACGACTGAACTACTTCAATCAAGAGGCTGTTGATTTCACATCAGTTTCTTTCATGTCCCATAATGCAAAGCACACTTTCTTTAATTCATCCATGAAACACTAAGGAATTAAGCATTAATTAAACTGTGGTAACTTCGTGGGTCTGCTGTCACTGAAGAGACCTCAATAAAGGTCGAAACCGGTCTGTGCAGACTCTTTATTTTAATTTTTGAAAAGAAAGTTTGGGTGTCGCCTCATACGCCCTCTATAGTCGCTTTGTACACCTGCGTGTAAGTCCTTGATCAGTAGAATTATTATTTTACTGATCACATCCATTGACAACTATTCATATCTAATTGGCAACTATCTACGAAAACAGTTGCCAAGATGTATTAAATAAAATCTTCCATTGTCATAACAATTAAATTCTTCAAAAATTCGAAAATAAAATCTTAAATTTCACCGGTGTCCAAAACTTAAGCAGGAATGCTACGAATCAGCTTGTTTCAATTTGCGTAACTGAAGATTTCGAGTAGAAAGCGGGTACACATCCAAAATTTCGAATTACGCTCAAAGGGATCACGTGGTAGCAGTCAACTGGTGGTAGCGAATTGGGTTTGAAGGAATATCTTTTACTGGTGGTACAAATTTCTCTTTCTACACGTACGTATATGAAACGAGATGCACTAATTATTCGAAATAGGACAAGTGATTGACTTTCAAAATGTTATAGGAAGTGACCACTAAACGGTATAACAAACATATATTGTTTGTCAGAATGCATAAATTTCTCAACTAGCTTGAGAGTAGGAAACCCTACTTCCGCTCTATAAGATTGATTAACTCAGTATCGCTTAAGGATATCTAAACATGAAAAATTGAAAATGTTTTCAATGTTAAGTGATTTCCAGTTGTAATTCTTGGTACGTTTTTTCTTAAAAAATGATTTTTAAATACTTTAACCCGAATTATTAAAATCAGAATTAAAATCATGGGAAATATTTAGATGCTTCGTGGTTCCATTTTAGGCAAACCGCATAGATCACCTGACCCTTAAAATCCGTTTTAATTTCATGTTTATCAGCTAGGCATGGTGTTACTAGATGGGTATCTTCTTTGATTGAAAGTCAGTGCTATCTTCTTCTTCTTCTTCTCCCCACATTGTTGATTTCCCTCCAAAGAGGTATGATTTTTTATTTTGCCATATATTATCTGAAAACATTCTTTTGTAATAATATACCAGTCTGATTGACAAAATGAATACCGTCGCCCCTTTTCATCTAGTAATATGTGAGTTTGAATTCCATTCGGGACATAATGTTGGTCACTGTAGATGGCAAGGATACAGGATTTTCAACACTTTGTGTGAGACCCATTATCTGAGGGATTTGAGTGATAATCTTTCCTTGATGACTAGGCTTCGTGGAAGGGTGATCTGTTTATGTAGGTAAGATAAATAACTGGCATAAAAGACATTTTACCCGTGCAGTGGAGAAGAAACGTCACCAAGACAGGAAACATACACTCTTAGCCCGCATCTGTTATATTACAGATAATATAACAGATGCACATTATGTGAAGTAAGGATTGATCCAGCATCAGGTATTTCCAGTTCGCCACTTCAGTTTCTTCAGCGAACTCATCAAATATGATTTCAAAATATGGGCGTTATTGTCTATAATTATGAATCTTACGAAAAAAATAGCAATTGTTTCGTAAGATTTTTTTGAATTATCTGTAAATTTTAGAAGTGAGATTCCAACGAAAGATTTGTTCATTTTTGTGTACAAAAGTGTCATAAAACATGGATATTATTTCTGGGAAAAATCTCATGTTACTCCTCTTAAACCACGAATAGTCGAAACGGACCGCACCCCGTCAACCCCCCTCTCCCCTCCAAAAATCAGTTGTTGTTTTCAACTCCTTTCACTCTTTCCCACCTAATATAAATATATAAAAAACGCTCCGCCTATCACTTATAATATATCTGTATATATATGTTATTCAAAAAAAAAAAAAAAACGGGTTTTTTCCATTTGTTATTTCAATTCTTCCACTTGCCAAAATCCCCCCCCCCCACCCCACCCCACACACAGTAGTTTGGACAAAGCGAAAGAAGAAGAGCCACAACATCCAGAAAAAGGTATGTGCAAATTTCTTGTCCTCTATGCAACATATATTTATTGAAAAATATACATCTACAATGCCCTAAGAATCCGTGAGAAAAGAGCCAATGACATTTAAACTGGGGTACTCCTAAACAGAAGCAGGCAAATAGCCGTAAATATAATAGTCATAAAACATGTTGAAATAAAAATAATCACTTTTTTGAGAAACAGAAGAAGCGAGTCAGAAATTCCTCAAAAAGATCAACCTCATATGAAGGACACTCAAAAAAATCATTATTTTTATGATAATTAAAATTCTAACTGTGATTAATGTAAAGGTGTATATTTAAAAAAAATTAGAATATTTGTGAATAAGTGAAAATATTCTATAATAAAATATATAACTGTAATTATATTATAGTACCATAAATTATAATTTAAAGTTTCAAGTAATAAAACTATTTTAAATATTTTATAATTTTACTTTAACGCCTTTTAGAAATAAACATAAATTTATATAAATAGGTTAGTTTTTAAATTATTACTAATTGGTGACCCTTGGAGGGTAATGGATTGCAATGCTGTAGCCAATGAAGTTCTAACTGAGGCTCGGCTATTGCTGTTACCCTCCTGCCATGATCAGAGCTTTAATAGCTCAATAACACCTTATCCATACACTGTCCTCTACAGATAACGGGGAAGATGAAAAGCATTCTTGCTTCGCCCCTTTAAGCCAGTCCTTATAAGGACTATTACTAATTATGAAAGTGGAGGTTGGAGGAGATTGATTCATTCAATCCAATACCCTTGGAGGGTAATGGATGGCAATGCTGTAGCCAGTGAAGTTCTAACTGAGGCTCGGCTATTGCTGTTACCCCCTGCCATGATCAGAGCTTTAATAGCTCAAAACCACCTTATCCCTACACTGTCCTCTACAGGTAACGGTGAAGATGAAAAGCATTCTTGCTTCGCCCCTTTAAGCCAGTCCTTATATAAGGACTATATTACTATTACTAATTATTATGCTTTTAAAATTAAGTGGAAGGTGATGCTTACAGGGTGATCACCACTAGTACTTTTTATACATTTTTAGTGTTCTGGTACGTTCACCAACAGATCTAGTACTTTCTTCCTTCCGAATAATAAAAATAACAATATTAGACATATGAGTTTAATATTTTTCTCTTCTCCCCCTCCCCATATGTCACATGATTTCTATATATATATATATATATATATATATATGTAGAAAGTATTTTTACCTTGGGTATAATTATGCTAAAGATACCAAGCAATTTTAAACCTGGTTTTACTCCATTTCCCAAGTAAGCAAACAGACAAAATGTTAAGTTTGCGCCAGCAATTGATACAAGTCTAGCTGATCCTACGGGTAGTGCAAGACCAAGGCAACTCGTGGTAAAGGTGGATTTATATATATATATATATATATATATATATATATATATATATATGTAGAAAGTATTTTTACCTTGGGTATAATTATGCTAAAGATACCAAGCAATTTTAAACCTGGTTTTACTCCATTTCCCAAGTAAGCAAACAGACAAAATGTCAAGTTTGCGCCAGCAATTGATGCAAGTCTAGCTGATCCTACGGGTAGTGCAAGACCAAGGCAACTCGTGGTAAAGGTGGATTTCTATATATATATATATATATATATATATGTAGAAAGTATTTTTACCTTGGGTATAATTATGCTAAAGATACCAAGCAATTTTAAACCTGGTTTTACTCCATTTCCCAAGTAAGCAAACAGACAAAATGTCAAGTTTGCGCCAGCAATTGATGCAAGTCTAGCTGATCCTACGGGTAGTGCAAGACCAAGGCAACTCGTGGTAAAGGTGGAGCAAGCTCTGATCACTAATCTTAATATAATATTTACCCTTAATGCCAAAACACATCTCCAAGAAGGGGATGTATGATGTTTTGTATTAAAGGAAAGGGGCCACTACCCAGACCGGTTTCGACCTTATAAATAAGTAAAGCCGTCTCTAAAAATTCGGACGATCCCTAGGCCACTCAATTGTGGGCGAAGGAACGTCCATCTCAGCGTTGGCTCTACTCAGTGATGGCCTTCCACCCTCCACCACCACCGAGCAGAACCGCTCAAATTCCGAAGAAAAGCATTCACCGACAAATCCCCTCACCGGGCTGTGCCGGAGAACACTTTCTCCGGAGACTCAAATTGCTCCCTTAAGGCAAAAACCTTAAGAGAGCAAACTCTCGAAACTCATCACCCAAGGGGGTAACAGCAACAGCCGAACCTCAGTTAAACTTCATTGGTACAGCATTGCCATCCATTACCCTCCAAGGGCATCTCATCTCAAGCCGTCCCCCACATCTCATCAGTGGGAGCCAAGCTAGAAATACCAAGATTTTAACGCTCAACGCTACTGACTGGATGGGCGAAGCAAATATGCTTTTATATTCCCCTTTGTCTGGGTTGGTGCACAGGTGAATGGGGTAGTTTTGAGCTTTATGCTCTCCCTTTGTGGGCAGTATAGTTAGTTGATATCAGCTGGGAGCAGAATTGTTTTCGGTCTTTTGTGCTTATTGTAGACTGTCTCATCGTATTCTGAAGCTTGACTGATCAGTGGGTTAGGATGAGTGATTGCTCTGGTGAAATACTTCTCTGCTAGGTCGTGTAGTAGGGGGGCTATGTATGGAATTTTAGTCTCCCGATGGATCTGTGCGTTTCTGACGTACCACGGTGCATCCAAGATCATCCGAAGGCATTTATTTTGTATTCTCTGGAGTTTTAGGATATTAGACTGTGAAGTGTGGCTCCACGCTGGGGAGGCATACCGGGCGTAATACCATCTTGTATATTAGTAGTTTATTTTGTGTGTGAAGTTTACTTCTGCGGTTGATCATGGGGTATAGCTGTGCTATGGCTCTGGCTGTCTTGCTGCAGATGAGTTTTATGTGACTGTTGAATCTAAGTCTTTTGTCCAATCTAACTCCCAGATACGTGGTTTCTGCTTGCCATGGAATCTTTTTCCCATAGAGTTGGATGTCATCACTGATGAGTACTTTTCTTCTGGAGAAAAGCATCGCTGAGCTTTTGTGTGGATTGACCTGAATCCTCCAATCTGAGAACCACTTTGCAAGAGTGGAGATGCTATCCTGTAGTCTTTTGGTTGCCAGCTTGGGGCTGAGAGATCTGGACAATATTGCCGTATCATCGGCATATAAGGCAGTGATGGTTGTTCTTGGGTTTTGTGGGATATCGGCTACATAGATTGAGAAGTGTAGGGGGGCTAGAAGAGAGCCTTGGGGTACGCCTGCCAGAATTTTTCTTCTGGATGATACAATTCCATTGATTTTTATTTGCATGTATCTGTCTGAGAGATAGGATTTGATCAGTCTGATGATGTTTATTGGTCTGTTGGCTTTTATAAGCTTGTAGAGTAGGCCCTGGTGCCATACTTTGTCAAATGCCTTTGCTAGATCCAAGAAAACGGCTGCAGTGTGCTGGTTCCAATTAAAGCCGACTGTGATGTGTTCTACTAGGCGGTGTATTTGTTGAGTGGTACTGTGCTCCTTTCGGAAACCAAATTGCTCATTAGGGATGATTTTAAGTTTCTCTGTGGCGTCTTGTAGTCTGGAAAGGATAACTCACTCTGCTATTTTGCCAAGGCTGGATATTAGACTAATGGGCCTGTAACTTTGGGGAAGATGTGGGTCATTTCCAGGCTTTTTTATCGGTGTTATATCAGCAATTTTCCAGGCTATGGGAAAATGTTGTAGTCTGATTATTGCATTTGTTATGTTGACTATATGGATTATGGCCTTTCTGGGAAGAATTTTTATGATTTTATTGGCGATTCCATCTGGTCCTGGGGCTTTTTTTGAATTTAAGTGCTTGATGATGTTATATATTTCTGTTGGGGTGGTAGGAGTGATGTGGTCTTGGCAGTTCTCTGTTTGCCTTAAAGTATGCCTGACCTGCATATGAATATTATATATATGACTAATATTCACGTTTTCATATGCTGGTCTGCACTGCTCCTCCAGACTCTCAGCCAGTGTATCAGCTTTATCTCTATCCATGTGTGTTATTCCGTGCTTGGTCTGCATGGGGAGTAAGGGTTGATTTTTTCTACGGAGGATCTTCAAAAATTTCCATAAGGTATGATCAGCTTGGTTTAGGGATGTTAACTTCTTTTCCCATTCCTGGTTTCTATGATTTTGTAGTGCATCTCTTACTTTTCTGTTTAGGTTGTTTAGGGTAGTTTTGTCTTGTGGGGCTCTAGTGTTATGGTACCTCTTCCTGGCTTTATTTTTGGACATGATTAAGTTGGTAATCTCTTCTGGGATTCTGCTGGTTGAATGGATGAGTGTAGTTCTGGTGACTGAAGCAATTGCTTTCTTGATTTGGTCTGTTAAGCTTTTTACTGCGGTGTCTATCTCTTCTTTTTTATGTATGATAGGTACTGGGCCGATGTGCTCTGGTAGGATATGGGACAGTTTGTCCCATGCTAAGAATGAGTGTAGTGGGGAGAATTGATCTAGTGTACCCAGTTTGAGTACTAGGGGATTATGATCTGATGACAACTCATTTACTGTTTCCAGCTGGTAGTGATATTTGATATTCTTTAAAATAATGATATCTAGCACGTCTGATCTGCCAATTGGGCTGTGATGGGTAGGCTCGACAGGTCCCACAACTGTCGCTGAGTTGGCTGCTGTGTAGTTGTGTAGAGTGTGGCCACTTGTATTAACTGTGGAGCTGTACCAGGCAGTGTGCTTTGCATTCAAATCTCCTGCCATAAGAATGGGGTCTGTGGAGCCTAGGATGGAATCCAGATCTGCTATTAATAGGTGTTTGCTTGGTGGGTTGTAAGCTGCATATATATCTTGATGCTTCCTGTACTTCTACTCCTGTAATCTCCAGGTTGGTGGGTTGGGTATAGTATTGTGGTTGAGGTAGGGCTCGATGTAGATGGCTGTATACGAAGATTTAGTAATGCAGAGGTTATAAGTATTTTACCAAAACAAGTTACCATAAGGTGTTTTAACCTTATTAAATAAAAATCTCAGGAGGAGATATAAATGTAGAAAGTATTTTTACCTTAGGTATAATTATGTTAAAGATACCAAGCAATTTTAAACCTGGTTTTACTCCATTTCCCAAGTAAGCAAACAGACAAAATGTCAAGTTTGCGCCTGCAATTGATGCAAGTCTAGCTGATCCTACGGGTTGTGCAAGACCAAGGCAACTCGTGGTAAAGGTGGAGCAAGCTCTGATCACTAATTTTAATATAATATTTACCCTTAATGCCAAAACACATCTCCAAGAAGGGGATGTATGATATTTTGTATTAAAGGCAAGAGGCCACTACCCAGACCGGTTTCGACCTTTATGAGTAAGTAAAGCCGGCTCTAAAAATTCGGACGATCCCTAGGCCACTCAATTGTGGGCGAAAGACCGTTCATCTCAGCGTTCGCTCCACTCAGTGGTGGCCTTCCACCCACACGCCACCACCGAGCAGAACCGCTCAAATTCCAAAGAAAAGCATTCACCGACAAAACCCCTCAGCGGGCCGTGCCGGAGAACACTCTCCCCGGAGACTCAAATCGCTCCCTTAAGGCAAAAACCTTAAGAGAGCGAACTCATAATGGCCCTCACCAGTTTCGACCTTTATTGAGGTAGAATGGGAGCTCATATCTCATCATCATTGGCCTCTTTAGAGTCAAAAAGTTGTGCTGAGAGCCAGCTTTGATAGTAAGAGAGGAGTAGAAAAGATAGAGTTGATAGTAGTAGGTAGTTAAAAGAGGCCTCAGTCGATCTGCTTGGCCACACTCAAGAGTCATTAGCAAGCAGATCTCCGACATTTCCTCCCTCCATCCGTTCTTTTCAACTCTCGACGGCCAGTCATCTCTTCAGATGTCTGGCCGGCGAAAGGAGTGAAAAACAAATGAAAGAGGACAATTTAAAAAGAAAAGCTGAGAAAGGACACAAGAAGTTACATATTACTAATAGCAAAGACAAACCGAAAAAAAAAAACAACTGGGTGACATGAAAGACCAATTTAAACTGAGGAGAGTGGGGGAAAAGCCTGGCCTGGGTGATGCAGCCCACAAGGAGCTGCACCGCCTCGGTGTAAGCCTTCGCAGCTCAGGTTCTCAGGATACCCCCTCCTGTGTGGACAAAATTTAAGCGGAAACAAAACTTAAAGGAAAATTTTTTTTTTCCCTCCCTGGCAGATCGATACTTGGAGTCGACTGACTTGTTAGGCGAGGTTTAAATCCTCCTGCTGTCTATTGTTGTGGGTTTTAATGATGAGATCTGCTAATTTGTCTCCACGGACGTGGTTTAGCATGTAGAGGCCTCTGTGCAGTGCTAGTCCCACGTCGTCCTCTGCATCGTTAAGACCAATTATCTTTTCAGGAGTGATTTCATCTATATTATCGACAAACACGTCGTTCCATTCTGCACTGACGACTCTTGGCCCGTTTTGTCCTGTGAGTATCAGTTGAATGTCTCCGAATGTTTCTATTGCTTTTCGTACTCTTGCCTCCTCCACTGGAAATCTTTTAAGAGATGCAATATAGGTGCATTGGCCTTTGCGTAAGGGAACTTTGTGGGTTCTGAAGTTGACTTTATTTTTCCAACTTCAGCTGGTTTTGGTTTTTTATATTTACTTCTTCAGGGCTGGCTGGCCTCTTTTGTGTGCTTTCTGCATTGTTGATTTCCATATCTACTGCCTCCGTGTCCTCGTCTATTATGACTGCAGTGATAGTTCCTTTTTGTTGATGCTGCTGGTTATTTTCGGTTGCTACATTTGTAGTGGCAGTGTGCTCGGTGGCTGGTTCTTTCTGCCTTTTGTCTTTCCTGGTTGTAGGTTTCTCTATTGGTGTATTCGGCAGTGTTTCAGACGTGGCGGCATGATTCTTTCTTGTTGTTCCCTCATGTGCGGCCTTCAGGGTAGGGAACTCATTCGGTTCTGCGCCAATGACATTTTTGGCTGTTGCTTCCGTGTTGGGCATAATACTGCCTCCCAATTTTTCGGCCAGGTTTCTGTCCGGACAGTTGTCCACCTTATGGCCGTTAGTGCCGCATTTTAGGCATGCTGACTGGCACTGTGCTACTGTATGGCCCGCTGTTAGGCAGTTCTTGCATATTAGCCTCGGGCACTGGGCCCCTAGATGAGTGAGGGCGCCGCATCTAAAGCATTGCCTCTTTACTCCCGCATAACTCACCATTACCCTGGCCGATCCTATCTTGACGAAATTCGGAATTTCTGCCTTCATCATGATGGAAAAGGTTACTTCACCAGATTTCCATTGTGGGATCTCACTGTCCGTGCCAATTTCGATATCCCGAACAGCTCCCCATTTCGAGAAGACTTTAGTTATGATGTCATTGTCTTCTTCTAAGTATCCAAGCGGAAAACGATCTATTCTTACTCTTTTGACAAAGCTTCCTACCACGAAAAGGTTGAAAAATTTTTGCCTCGCACTCGACTCCTTTCAGAAGTTTTTCTCTAGTTGCAGCGTTTTTGTATACAACTTGAAACCTTCCCCCCCCCTCATAAGGGGTGAAACCGGAAATATTGTCTTCCTCGACGCAGTCAATAATAGCCCTCGCAAACGTCCTCTGGTGAATACTAGTATCTATTTCGAACCCGAGGGTTCTTACCCTCGGTAAAACCGAAGACATTATTTAACGAAAGAAAGGAAGAAGACTTTCCAAGGATAGTCTATTCCTATAAAATAGCGGAATGCCGTGTATAGGCCTAAAAAAAACATAATAAGAACAAAGGAATCTTACCAAGGCAGGACTTCAATCGGAGCTCTCTTTTCGGTTCTCCTAAACTGTTGCTGGAATCCGCTGGAACAGGTTTGAAGAAGGACTGAAACATGAAGCTTTCTCTCACTAGATTCAAGATGGCGTCTCGAGTAGTCGATGTTGATTGTTAATTCTGGCAAATAGTGACAGGTAGTCGGAGTGTGTTAGTGTTTCGTATCGTGTATTATTGATGATGAACAGTGAATTTAATTGATATATTTTAGCGATTTTTTATGTTTATTCATTGTAATAGTAGTTAATAGCTTGCTGTTATAAACAGTCGCTTAATTTTCGTCAGTGCATTATCCAGCGTCAACAGAGTGCTCGATCATCAGAGCAGGTAAGACTTTTATTTCATCTTCAAAAACATTTTTCAGGCCCTCTCCTGTTCCCTGCCCTGTGCAGCACTTGGTGGTTGAAGGGACAAGGCAGATCCTTCCCCCACTTCAAGTCTAGATTTAATTATGGATTCACCATATGAGGATCTCTCTTTCAAAGAACTTCTAGCTATTTTTCGGCAAATTGGTAACATTTTGCACACGAAATGGCCAGGAAGAGTTGAAGTTCATCAGATTATGGAGGTCGAGACAGAAGACCCTCAAACCTCCGAAATTTCTCCTCACAGTACACATGACAATGTCACAACAACTGACATAGATTCCAATGATTATCAGGAAGTCAGCAGAAAGAAGAGAAAGAAAGAGTCTCTTGCTGCAGAACCTGAATTTGCACCTCAAATGGACACATCAGCACAATCTAGTGCAAGAACAGAGACAAATATACCGATACAGCCCAAAGAGAGGATCCCACCAGTAGTCTTGCGATCTAAGGAAAAATGGTCTTTGCTTGCAGAGACGATGAAGAAAAATAACATCAAGTTCTCATCAGCCAAAAACACAGATGACGGAGTCCGCATACAGCCTGAAGGAACAACGGACTACCGCCAGCTAACCAGACTTATGGACGATCATAAATTTCATTACCATACTTACCAACTCAAAAGTGAAAAGAACCTCAAGGTAGTGATCAGAGGATTGGTAGAAAACATAACATCAGAAGAAATAGCTACTGACCTTAGATTACAAGGCTTGGAGCCGATCAAGATTTCTCGAATGTATCGAGCAGACAAGCGTCCCATGCCTCTGGTCTTAGTAGAGATCAGTAAAGATCAGAGAGAAATTTATGATCTTAAAATAGTCTGCAACTTGGTCATCAAGACCGAGCCACTACGAAGAAAGGCATCGGCTGGTCAATGCCATCGCTGCCAAAAATTTGGGCATGCGCAAATGTTATGCAAAGCAGACTACAAGTGTGTGAAATGCGGTGGCAACCATCCCTCGCACACTTGCGTCAAGCCAAAGTCCACACCTGCTAAATGTGCGAACTGCAGTGGCCCACATCCTGCTAATTACAAGGGCTGTTCTCTCCACCCATCCAACCTTCAAAAACCTAGACAGGAGTTAATTCAGCCCACGCAGAAAAATAATGTGAGATCTGTGCCTGAAATCAAAGCACGAAAAGTTACACCAGATAAATCTTATGCTTCTGTGGTTTCCTCACGTAACACCGAGGTACTCCCTGCAGCTAGCAGTCAAAATTCCTCAGCAATTCTCGCTGCCTCACTAGGGGAGATGCTAATGGCCTTCAGCAAAACAAATCCAAGCCAGGCCGATACCAACAAATTCCTTAGGAATACTCAAGTCATCTTCTCCATGATTAATGACTGATCCAGATTCAACATCAAATTCTATACAGATAATATTCTGGAATGCAAACGGTCTCAACAACAAAATTTTGGAATTACAGGAACTTATAGATCACTTACAAATTGATATTCTCCTCATTAATGAGACTCACCTACGTCCCTGCGATAATCCCAAACTCAGAAACTACTCATTACTTAGAAATGACAGACTCAATGCCAGAGGTGGAGGCACTGCCATCTTTGTCAGAAGAAACATCCGCTATAATGAGATTAAGAAGACTAATACATCTAACCTCGAGGAGACAGGCATAGAAATTCATACCATCAATGCAGGCAGCTTAACGATTTATTCTGTATACAACCCCCCTGGCAAACCTTTACTCCCCTCTGATCTCTCTCAGCTACTAGATACAAATGAAGCAATAATTGTAGCAGGAGATCTCAATTCTAAGCATCCTTTATGGAACAGCAAGAGTTTTAACAACAACGGAATGATCCTCTACAATTTTGCCTTAAAGAGAAATATTGTTATTGCAGGCCCAATCGAGCCAACACATTATGGAGCGATCGGCAGACCTGATGTTTTGGATATTGCTATTTTTAACAATATTTGTCATCAATTTCAACTTCAAGTGGTTGACGAGCTCAGCTCAGATCACAATCCAGTACTCTTAAGTTTAGGGGGGGAGCCTGAGCTCATTCCCAACCAATCCCACACTAATTTTGCAAAATTCAAGGCTAAAATGAACTCTATCATAGACTCAGTACCTACTATCTCCACCTGTGAAGAAATTGACGTGGCAGTCAGCAATCTTGAATGTAAAATACACGCTGGCTTATCCGCAGCTTGTTCTATTTCCACCCCAGCTCAAGTCAACTCACTTCCTGAAGAAATCCTTGTTCTGATCAGGAACAAAAATAGACTCAGACGCCGCTATCACAACACACTATCTCCGCAAGACCGTCGAGAACTAAATAGAGCATCCAACCAAGTTCGTTACGCATTAAAAGATTACAAAAACCAGCAGTGGGAAAGAAAACTCTGTTCTCTCAAAGCTGAAGATAATTCTCTGTGGAAGTTGACTAAAGCTCTCCGTACAGATCGCTCTAACATCCAGCCCATTCACGGAGAAAGAGGTCTTGTTTACAGAGATAATGAAAAAGCGGAAGCTTTCGTTGATGCCCTCCAGCTTCAGTGCCGTCCTAATTATACGCATGCTGATCTGACCTTCATAGAGAGGATACACCGTCGTGTACGCTCTGCGCTTCGGAAACCTTGTAGCTGTGAAAATATCTGTCCCACCTCACCTAAAGAGGTCTATTCAATCATTAGGAAGCTTAAAAACAAAAAAGCACCTGGTCCAGATGAAATTACCAACAAAACAATTAAAGCCCTCCCACACAAAGCTGTCATGCATTTAGTAGCCATTATTAATGCAATTCTGAGATTAAATTATTTCCCCTCAAGATGGAAACAAGCTGATATATTCCTCATCCTTAAACCTGGTAAGGCACCACAAATGCCACAGAGCTATAGACCTATCAGTCTTTTATCATGCTTAGGAAAAATCGCAGAAAGAGTCATTCTCAACCGACTTAATGAGGAGGTGAATAAAAATAACATAATTCCGAAAGAACAATTCGGTTTCCGTACCGGACATAGCACTACACAGCAAATTCACAGACTGACTGAATTCATCACTACAGGCTTTAACTGGAAACAGCACACAGGAGCTATCTTTTTAGATGTTGCAAAAGCATTTGATAAGGTGTGGCACAAAGGTCTCATCTATAAATTAATTACAGCCAACATCCCTCTTTACCTTACTAAAATTATTAACTCCTTTCTACAGGACCGTAAAATCCAGCTCACTGAAAAAAATCACCGCTGGTGTCCCTCAAGGCTCGGTGCTCTCACCGCTGCTTTTTAACATCTTTGTTTCTGATGTTCCTAGCACATCACTAACCACTATAGCTAGTTATGCGGATGATATGGCAATTCTTAGCAGATCTCTCAGGCCTAATATAGCTACTCAGCGATTACAAACTGCAGCAAGAAAATTGGAGGACTGGTTCAGAAAATGGAGAATATCTGTAAATGCCGATAAAAGCACTGCCATTCTATTCACACGAAGACAAGCATCTCACTCTGGAGAAGTTAAACTTTTTAACACAGCCATCCCATGGAGAACCAGCACCAAATATCTAGGCATTCAACTTGATAACCATTTAAACTTTAACTCCCACATAGTTTATGCATGCAAAAAAGCAAACTCTGCAATTGTACAACTCTATTCTCTCCTCAATAGAAGAAGTCAAGTCAGCACTGATAACAAACTACGGATCTATAAAACAATTATCAGACCATCGTTAACTTACGGATCTCCAGCCTGGGGTCACACTTCCCCCACCAACATCAACAAGCTACAAGTTATTCAAAATAAGTGCCTCCGTATGATTTTTAACGCTCCGTGGTTTGTCAGAAATGCTCTCTTACACCGTGATGCCGATATTCCAGATATTCCCACGTTCCTCCATAACAGTCCTGCTGCTTATTTTGCCAAAGCAGCTGTTCATCCAAATCAACTCATTCGAGAGTCTTCTAACTATGACGAACACGACAGGTGGAAACATAAGCGCCCGAAAACAGCTCTGCTTATCGGTTCAGGTGCCTCCATACAGCCCTAAATAGGGTGAGCCAAGTGCTCGCTAATCTTTAATGCAAGACTATTTCATAGAGACAAAGGGATTGGAGTCCTTGGGACTGATATCCATCATGCCACATCAGTTATCAGTTATCAGCTTTCTCTCACTATCGAATTCCATTCCGATTCCGAGAGAGTACAGACGTGTTTCTCAGCGCTCCTTGTAGTTTGTTTTCAATGATTAGTTCTGAGTTCCTTTCAACGTTAACATTACAATAGTGATTATATTTGATGTTCTTCTATAGCGTCAACAGCGTGCTCGATCATCAGAGCAGGTAAGACTTTTTATTTTCATCTTCAAAAACATTTTCCAGGCCTTCTCCTGTTCCCCGCCCTGTGCAGCACTCGGTGGTTGAAGGGGAAGGGCAGGGCCTTCCCCCACTTCAGATTTAATTATGCATTCACCATATGCGGATCTCTCCTTTAAAGAACTTATAGCTATATTTCGAGAAATTGGTAACGTCTTACACTCAAAATGGCCAGATAAAATCGGAGCACACCAGATCATCGAAGTGAAGCCAGAGGATCCCTTTCACTCTGAGCTTCCTCACTCTTCACATGACAACGCCAGCGAGCCAGCAAAACAACCTGCAGACACCTCTCTTTCAAACTCCAGTGGCTTTCAGGAGGTTAAACGGAAGAAGAGAAAGAAAAAATCCCCTGCAACAGATCCTGAAATAATACCTCAGACGTTGGAAACTACAGCTCCAATGGACACATCAGCACTAGCTGATGAAAGAACAGGGACATTGACACAGCCCAAAGAGAGGATTCCACCAGTAATCTTGAGAGCTAAAGAAAACTGGTCGTCACTTGCAGAGACGATGAAGAACAATAACATCAAGTTCTCATCAGCTAAAAACACCGACGATGGAGTCCGCATACAGCCCGAAAGAGCAACGGACTACCGCCAGCTCACCAGACTTATGGATGAACAGAAAGTCCCATATCACACTTACCAACTGATAAGTGAAAACAACCTTAAGGTAGTCATCAGAGGCCTGGCAGAAACCATTACAACTGATGAAATAGCTACTGACCTCAGATCACAAGGTCTTGAACCAATTAAGATCTCGCGAATGCTCCGCGCAGACAAGCGCCCCATGCCTCTGGTCTTAGTGGAGATCAGTAAAGACCACAGAGCAATTTACGACCTTACTATAGTCTGCAACTTAGTCATCAAGACAGAACCACTCAGAAGAAAGGCATCCGCCGGTCAATGCCACCGCTGCCAAAAATTTGGGCATGCACAAAAGTTATGTAAAGCGGATTACAAGTGTGTAAAGTGTGGTAACAACCATCCCTCGCACACTTGCACAAAATCATCGTCTACACCTGCTAAATGTGCGAAGTGCGAATCCAGCAAATTTTAAAGGCTGCTCAATTCACCCATCTAACCTACGGAAGACAAGAGCGGCGTTGGCTCCGCCCACTCAGATTCAAGCCACGAAACCTTCGCCGGAAGTCACAGAGCGGAGTGTTCCCGCCGATAAAACATACGCTTCCGCGGTCTCTCCGCGGATTTTACCCGTAGCCTCGACAGCTTACAGTGAAAATTTTGCTCTGATTCTTGCTGCTTCACTAGGGGAGATGCTAATAGCCTTTAGCAACATGAACCCCAGCCAAGCCGACACTAAGAAATTCCTCAGGAATACTCAAGTCATCTTCTCCATGATCAACCAATGACGTGATCTCCTGCATCTTGATGCTGATATCCCAGATATTTCCACATTGCTTCGTAACGCTACCGCTACTTTTTCACCTAAGCAGCTTTTCATTCCAAGCAACTCATTCAGGAGTTTTCTAAGCGCCCGAAAGCTGAACTGCCTTTCGGCTCAGGCGCTTCCACATTGCCCTAATCAGGGTGAGCCGAGTGCTCGCTAACCTCTAATATATGTCTTTTTCATACCGATGAAGGGATCAGAATCCACGGGATTGATATCCATCAAGCCACAAAAGTTATCAGTTATCAGCTTTTCTCAGGGCCGCTGAAAAAAGGTCTCATCAGTGGGAGCCTGGCTAGAAATACCAAGATTTACGCATAACGGTACTGACTTGATAGGTGAAGCATAAATGCTTTTCATATTCCCCTTCATCTGAAAAAGAAAGTTATTTGGGTGGAGAATTATTGAGCTTTAAGCTCGCCCTGAAAGGGCAGCGAGATTAACTGTTTTCAGCCGAGCATAGAATTGACTTGTGTCTCTTGTATTTGTAGAAATCTGCTTCGTTGTAGTCTGATGCTTGTTTGATCAGTGGGTTCGGATGATTGATCGTCTTATTGAAGAACTTTTCAGCTAGGTCATGAAGAAGAGTTGTGATGTAGGGAATGTTGACGTCTCTGTGAATTTGGGAGTTTCTGATAAACCATGGAGCATCTAAACTCATTCTCAGACATTTATTTTGCAATCTTTGCAGCTTCTGAATTGCCTTCGAAGTGTGACTCCACACAGGAGATGCATAAGTTATGACTGGGCGTATTACCATCTTGTATATGAGCAGTTTGTTCTGAGTATCTAATTTACTTTTTCTGTTGATCATAGGGTAAAGCTGCGCTATTGCTTTAGACGTCTTTGAATTTGTGTGTTCTATATGGTTGGTGATTGTAGTTTTTTATCCAGAATTACTCCAAGATATTTGACTGTATTCTGCCATGGGACTTTAACACCTAGTAAATGTATATCTTCCTTGATTTGAGGCTTTTTTCTGGTGAACAGTATGGCTGAGCTCTTCTGTGGATTGGCTTGAATTCTCCAGTCCATTAGCCATCTTTCCAGTGTGTGAATGCTGCTTTGGAGTCTCTTAATATCCAGTTTTGGGCTGAGAGATCTAGCTAATAATGCAGTGTCATCAGCATATAATGCAGTGATTGTTGAGCTTGGGTTTTGAGGGATATCAGCAATATAGATAGAAAACAGCAAGGGGGCCAAGAGTTAGCCCTGCGGTACTCCTGCCAGAACCTTGCGTCTGGTTGATACAGTTTCATTTATTTTGACTTGCATGTATCTGTCTCTGAGGTAAGAGTGAATTATTTTAACTAGCTGAATAGATATATTGAATGCGATAAGCTTGTAGAGAAGACCTTGGTGCCACACCTTATCAAAAGCCTTTGCAGCATCTAAAAAGACTGCACCTGTATGAAGATTCCGATTGAAGCCTTCGGAAATGTACTCGATCAACCTGTGGATCTGCTGAACGATGGAATGGTTTTTTTCTGAATCCAAATTGCTCATTTGGGATTATATGTAGTTGGTCCGTTTGTGATTGAAGTCTAGTAAGGACTACTTTTTCTGCTATCTTTCCAAGGTTAGACAAAAGACTGATAGGTCTGTAGTTTTCAGGGAGTTGAGTGTTTTTTCCACTCTTTTTAATTGGTGTGACATCTGCTATTTTCCATGTTAAAGGGAAATACTGGAGTCTGAGGATGGCAGTAATTATGTTGACTAGATGTACAATGGCTTTTCTGGGGAGTAGTTTGATTATTCTGTTCGTAATTCCATCTGGGCCTGGAGCTTTATTGTTGTTCAGGTGGGTTATAATATTTATAACTTCTGTTGGAGAAGAGAAGTGGGTGTGAGAGATTCTAGATCATCTTTTTGTTCTGTTATGGCCTGCCTGACTCGGCGGTGAATCTTGTAGATGAGATTGATGTTCAAATTTTCTTATGAGGGGTTGCATTGACTTTCCAAGCTGTCGGCTAGAGCCTCTGCTTTTTCCCCATCATTGTGAGCTATTCCTTTCGAGGTTTGAATTGGGGGTAAAAGTTGCCTTTTGGTGCGGAAGGTTCTCATAAACTTCCATATGGAGTTGTCCTCAGGGTTTAAATTTGTTAGCTTAGTTTCCCACTGTTGGTTTCAATGTGTCTGGAGGGCTTCCCGTACTTGTCTGTTTAATTTGTTCAAGTTTGCTTTATCTTGAGGGGCTCTTGTGTTATGATACCGCTTTCTGGCTTTGTTTTTCAGTCTAATTAAATCCATAATTTCTTCGGGGATCCGTCCACTAGGGTGAGAAACTGTGGTTTGGGTAACTGCCTTTATTGCATTTTTGATTTGGATGGTAAAGTTGTTTACAGCCATTTCTATCTCCTCTTTAGTGTGAATAGTTGGAACTGGGCCAATGTGATCAGGTAAGATTCTGGTGAGTTTGTCCCAAGATATGAAAGAGTGGGGAGGGGAGAATTGTTCTTGTGTGCCAAGTTTAAGCAGAATAGGGTTGTGATCTGATGAAAGTTCATTTATTGCTTCCAGCTGGTATTGGTATCTGATGTTTTTGAGGACAACTATGTCAAGTACATATGAACTTCCAGTTGGGCTATGATGGGTGGGCTCTGTAGGTCCGCTTACAACAATAGAATTTTGTGTTGCATAATGGTTTAGAATTCGACCTTTATCATTAATTATGGAGCTATGCCAGGCTGTATGTTTGGCATTAAAGTCACCAGCCATGATGATGGAATCGGAGAAGCTGAGAATGGGGTCCAAATCGGATACCAGCAATGGAATGCTGGGTGGATTATATACAGTGTAGATTTTGATATTTCCAGCGTGTTGGTATTAACTTCTATGCCAGTTATCTCTAGGTTCTTGGTTTGGGGATTGGTCAGAACATTATGGCTTAGATAGCTTTTAATGTATATAGCATTTCCTCCTCCACTTCTAGTTAGTCTATCTGTTTTATACATGGTATAGTTCCGTAATTTGGGATTGTTAGCTGGCCTGAGATGTGTTTCGTTTACCAGTATTATGTCAGGATTATGCCTGTGAGAGAACTCTTGTAGTTCTAGGATTTTATTGCTGAGTCCGTTGGCATTCCATGCCGTGATCATGAGAGAGTTGGGATGGAATTTTCTTCTATTCATTGCTGAGGGCTGTCAGAATTGAATGGGTACCTTGTAGAAATCTTTGCGTGGAGGAAGGTGAAGGATTCGTCAAACTGAATTCTTGTAACATGGTAGCTAGTGAGGCAGTTAGTACTGAAGTAAGATTTGAGCCTACATGGTCATGAGTTGGAGTAGTCTTTGTTCGTGCTGCCTCTGCATACGTTTCAGGCATTTGTTTCCTTTCTTGAGTTGTTGGGTTACTGATAGTTTGAGCTGGGGTATAACTAGCACGGCTGGCTTGAGCATCGCTAAATTGTGTTGGAGGGGTAGTTTTTTGCAACCCTCGGTTATTTGGATCTGTAATGCATCCCTTGTAGTTTGCAGGGTGAGGTCCTCCACAATTTGCGCATTTAGCTGGAGCGGATCTTGGTTTTTTGAACATGACTGTCTGGTGGCCCTCGCCACATTTTAAACATCTGTAATTTGCTTTGCAGAGTTTTTGGACATGGCCAAATCTTTGACACCTATGGCGCTTCCCAGCCATCGACTTCCTCCTCAGTGGCTCAGTAGAAATTCTGAGGCCACATATCGTTGTTAATTCATATATCTCTTTCTGTGTCTTATCAATTTCTACGAGTATTAGTGGCATTGGTCTTTTATCTGCCCTGAGCATCCTGCTCACTTTCACTGGTGTTAGGTTCCGACTCATGAGATCAGTGGTGACGTCTTCACAGGTGACCCCCTCGGTCACTCCGCGAAGCACAACCTTGAGATTTTTCTCGCTGGGTAAAGCAAAAGTATGATATGGGAGACTTTTGTTATCCATTAGTCTAGTTAGCTGTCTGTAGTCAGTGACTGAGGCTGGTTGGATTTTGACACCTTCATCTTGATTTTTGGCCCAGGAATATGCAATTTTGTGTTCTCTAAGGGCAGTGGTCCATTTGTCCTTGTCCCTAAGTACTACTGGTGGTACCTTTTCGGTGTTCTTTGGGACTTCTAATGTACTTGAGTCTTCATCCATCTGGTCTTCTGTGATTCTTCTTCTTTTGTACGTGTGCTCCCCTTGAGAAATGTTTTGACAAGGGGGTATTGGTGACAGAGCAGCAATGAGATCCTCTTGAGAGATCTCATTCTCCTCCTCCTCTCCATCATTAGAGTGAATGTAGTCTTTTATGAATCCTGGCCAGTCAGTTTCTAATTTGCTTATTATAAGTTTGAGCACTTCTAGAGACTGCTCCTTGTTAAGGAACTGGATGTGATCTTTGATGTTGTCCATCTCAAAGTGGCTATTTCCTGCCAGCAGAGATGGGTTAAAAGCAGTATAATAATCCCTCAGGGCCGGGGGCCTGCCAGCAAAGTGTCCTGTAGACCGAAATGGACTACTAGCAATAAATATGATCCCGCAGGGCTTGAAGCCTGCCAGCAAATGTACTGTAGACTGAGTTAGTCTACTACCAATGTAGGCCTAGCGAATCGCGCTAGTAATTACAAATGACTTACCTGGATAAAGCACTATGGAAAATAAAGTAACTGTTTATGGCAGCGAGCAATTAACTACTACCACTAATGAATAAGTATAACTATAAATCGCTAAAAACAGAGCAAACCGATTCATAAATCATCATCAAAAATACACGACACTAATACACGAGCCGCCATCTTTTTTCTTCTCCTACCAAGATTAACAATTGACATTTATGTCTTTAAGGGTGAAGCAAAATGCTTTTCATATTCCCCGCTATCTGTCGTGGTTACAGTGAGGGTAAAATTTACGAGCAGTTTGCTCGCCCTGAATGGGCATGGAGATTATGCATCATTATAGGAGGCTAATATAGTTTTTGATCTTCTATATTTGAATATGTCCGTTGGCTCGTATGCTGCAGCTTGTTGAATCAAATCGAAGGGGTGTGTGGACGTCTTTAGAAAAAACTTGGAAGCTAAGGATTGTAGATAAGAGAGAATATATGGAATATTTGTGTCTCTATGGAGCTGGCTGTTTCTAACATACCACGGGGCGTTCAGAATCATTCTCAAGCACTTGTTCTGCACTCGCTGAATCTTGATAATGTTAGCGTTAGAGGTGTAGCTCCAGGCTGGAGAGGCATAGGTGATTATGGGACGAATCGTCATCTGGTAAAGTTGCAATTTGATTCTGTTGCTGAGCTTGCTATTTCTATTAATTAGGGGGTAAATCTGAGCTATGGCTTTAGATGCTTTTGCACATGCAGACTTGATATGTTGGTTGAAAGATAGCTTTTTGTCGAGAATTACACCCAGGTAATTTGTTTCCGTCTGCCAGGGAATTTTAGTATTGAATAGTAACACATCTCCTGCAGGAGACATTGGCCTTTTTGAGAAAAGAACCGCTGAGCTTTTCAGGGGGTTGACTTCCAATCTCCACCTAGAGAACTAACCCTCCAGCTTTAGAATGTTTTCTTGAAGCTTTCTGGTAACGAAGTGGGGTCTGAGGGATCTGGTTAGTATTGCCGTATCGTCCGCATACAGTGCTAAAATGGAAGTCATCGGATTGTGAGGGATGTCTGACATGTATACAGAAAACAGCAATGGAGCCAGTAGAGATCCCTGCGGCACTCCAGCAAAGATATGGCGCTGGGACGATGTAGAACCTTTAATTTTAACTTGCATTGATCTATTCTGAAGATATGAACGGATTAGATGAACCATTTTTAGTGAGATGCCGGCTGAGATAAGTTTGTGCAGGAGTCCAAAATGCCAGATTTTATCAAATGCTTTAGACAGGTCTAGGAAAACAGCTCCTGTGCACTGGCGCCAGTTGTAGCTGGTGATGATGTATTCCACAATTCTATGGATTTGCTGGGTAGTACTATGGTGTTGCCGAAAACCAAACTGTTCTTTAGCGTGGATGTTTAGTTCATTTATTGAGGTTTGGAGTCGTGAGAGGATGACCTTCTCTGCAATCTTATCCAGATTGGAGATGAGACTGATTGGACGATAATTCTGCGGTAAGTGTGGGTCTTTGCCTGGCTTATGTATAGGAATCACATCAGCCAGTTTCCAGGTGGAAGGAAAATAGTGAAGTCTTAAGATTGCATTTATTATACTGGTCAGATGCACTATAGCTTTTCGAGGCAGCAGCTTGATCACCCTGTTTGAGATGCTGTCTGGTCCAGGAGCTTTATTGTTCTTAAGTTTTTTAATAATATCATATAATCAACAGGTGATGCGGGTGCAATATGATCAGCACTGGTATCCGGGAGGTTTAGTGCATGTCTAACCTGTCTGTGGATTTTATACAGATGATTGAAATCAATGTTGTTATAAGAAGGTTTGCACTGATCCTCAAGATTTTTAAGTATCGCTTCTGCCTTATCTGCATCTGTGTGGACTAGGCCCTGGTTTGAGATTATAGGGGGAAGGGATCTGTTTTTATTTTTGATGTTTCTCAGTAGGCCCCAGATAGAGTGATCAATAGGTGAGATAGAGGCTAACTTTTTATCCCAAACTTCGTTTCTATGCGTTTTAAGTGCATCTCTTACTGCTCCATTCAATCTATTAAGCACTGTCTTATCCTGAGGAGCGCGAGTGTTACGAAATCTCTTCCTAGCTCTGTTCTTCTCTCTGATCAGGTCCATAATGTCCTCAGGCAAACGATCAGGCTTGGGAACAGGTTTCTGGAAGGTTGCAACCATTATAGCGGACTTAATCTGTTGGGTGAGGCTAGTCACTGCAGAATCCACATCTTCTGGTGTGCATATGTGTGGGACGGGTCCTATTTGATCCCGAAGTGCTTTAGACAATCTCTCCCACGATATGCCTGAATGAGAAGGAGGAGACAGGCATTCTTGTTCTCCCAATTGTAGTAGAATTGGGTTGTGATCCGACGACAGCTCGTTTAGTGATGTAAGACTGTACTGTAGTTTAATATCTTGTAGGATGGCTATATCCAAGATGTCAGCAGTGCCAGATGTACTGAGATGAGTTGGTTCGGTAGGTCCAGCCACAACAGCATGGTTTAATCCTGTGTAGCTAGAAAGGATGCGCCCATTTTTGTTAATAGATTTGCTGTTCCAAGCAGGATGCTTTGTATTGAGGTCTCCAGCAATGATGACCGGTCCTTTTACTCCAAGGATGGCATCCAGATCCGAGGTCAATAATGTCTTTAATGGAGGGTTGTATGCAGAAAAAATTTTGAGGTTCCCAATTGAGTTTGTGAGAACATTGATTCCTGTGATTTCGAGGTTGGTGGTAGTAGGGTTGGTTATTGAGTGATGATTGATATAGCTTTTGATAAGGGTGGCTGTACCTCCACCTCTATACGCAAGCCTGTCGTTTCTGTAAATCTGATACCCTCTGATTTTCAGGGTGTCAGCAGGCCTCAGGTGAGTTTCATTAATTAACAGTATATCTGGGTTGTATCTATTATTAAATTACTGGATTTCTAATAGTTTGTTTTTTATACCGTTGGCATTCCAACCGATAATCCTAAGAGAGTTTGGGACGATTTTTTTCCTATGCATCAGAGAGTGCAGATAATATGGATTGGGTTTGCTGTAGGAATCTTTTTGTGACACTTAAGGATGGATTTTAGTTGCTGAAATCCTGGAGCATGTTTGCAAGAGAAGAGGTGATAACAGCTGATAGATTTGAGTGTGGAGTATTCCGGTTCTGGGTTTGTACTATCTGTTTGGAGCGGTCCACATCAGCATATGTTCTTACTTGATGTTGAAGATTCGTTTTCTTAAGGGGCTCAGTTAATGATGGGCGAGCACCAGTTGTCATGTTCTCACTCTTGGAGAACTGAGTAGCCTGAGCTTCAGGAACTCTCGCATTAGATGACGAGGTAGATTGATGACTTGGATCATTCCATCTGTTTTTGGGATGATGCATACACCCTCTATAATTAGCAGGGTGGGGACCCCCACAATTAGCGCACTTAGCCGGGGTGGATTTTGGCTTGGCGCTGGTGTTTGTGGGGTGATTCTCGCCACATTTTAGGCATCTGAACTGAGCTTTGCATAGCTTCTGGGCATGGCCAAATTTTTGGCATCGGTGGCACTGCCCAGAAGATGATTTCTTTCTCAATGGTTCCGGGGTGATTTTGAGTCCACAGATTGATTTTAAATTATAAATGTCTTTGTAGATGTTATGAATTTCTACTAAAACTAAAGGCATAGGTGTCTTATTTGATCTAAACATTCTAGTGACCTTTATGGGGGGTAGTTCCTGTAGGTTAAGGTCAGTAACTATTTCATCTGTGTCAATATCCTCAGAGACTCCTCTTAAGACTACTTTCAGATTTTTTTCAGAGGCAAGTGAAAATGTGTGATATTGGGTTCCTCTAGTATCCAGTTCCTTTGTAAGGTTTCTATAGTCAGCCACCGTGGTGGGCTGAATTCGTATTCCCTCGTCTGCATTTTTAGAAGACGTGTAACGAATTTGTGAATTTGTCATGATAGTTCTGAGTGTTGTCCATCTCTGCTTTTCCCTTAGGATAATCGGTGGCACCTTTTCATTGGGGGAAACAGAGGGATCTGAAATGGGAACATCCTCGTCCATACCAACAACATTTGTTGACTCAGCAGCAAGAATTTTTCTCTTCTTACGTGCGTGGGTTTCTTCTTGATCAGAAGGATTAGAGGTAGAGACAACTAGATTGAGTTTTTCCTCCACTTGTGGGGAGTCTTCATTTTCCTCAACATCAACTTCAGGTGAGGAATACAAATTTAAGTAGCCGGGCCAATCACGTTCAAACGTTTTGAGGAGCTTTTTAATAAAACTGAGTGCTAGCTTTTTATCGAGTGACTCGATAATAGTGTCGGGGTCAATCATGCTAGTAGGCCATGTCAACTTGAACTTCTTTTGTAGTTTATCAATGAGTTCAAGAGCTGGCTCTCTTTCGAGCAGATCAGCAAAAACGTCCAGGTCAGGCACGCTCATATCGATTTAGTTGCGTATGTGCGTTAATAAAATATCCCGCAGGTCTAAAGACCTGCCAGCAGAAGTTTTTGTAAAATATCCCGCAGCCGCAAAGGACTACCAGCAATATCAAGCATAGGCGCGTCAACCAGCAACAAGATGTTAAAATACAACAACGACACTAATGGCAGTAGGCCTAGCGTATCGCCTTTGTGAAGTCAGTTGACTTACCTTGATAAACCAGTATGGGAAATAAAATGTAAAATGCCTGTTTGTTGCAGCAAGCAAATAACTGATATTACTAATGAATATAAGCATAAATCTCTAAAAAACTTATCAGTCAAATACACAATTCACCATCAATAACACACGACACAAAACACTAACACGCGAGCCGCCATCTTGAATCCCTACCAAGATTCTTAAAGTTCTTAAAAGAACTGGGCGATGGACTGAGTCCTTGACTCTTTATCCCGTCATCTGAATGAAGAAAAATCTGTGTGGATGAGGTGTTATTGAGCTAAAAAGCTCGAGTCATGGCTGGGTAACGGCAATAGCCGAGCCTCAGTAAACCTTCATTGGCTACAGCATTGCCATTTGTTACCCTGGAAGTCCTAAAAAGGACCTACCAAGATTTAGTAATGCAGAGCTTATAAGTATTTTACCAAAACAAGTTACCATAAGGTGTTTTAACCTTATTAAATAAAAATCTCAGGAGGAGATATAAATGTAGAAAGTATTTTTACCTTGGGTACGATTATGTTAAAGATACCAAGCAATTTTAAACCTGGTTTTACTCCATTAGGATCAGCTAGACTTGCATCAATTGCAGGCGCAAACTTGACATTTTGTCTGTTTGCTTACTTGGGAAATGGAGTAAAACCAGGTTTAAAATTGCTTGGTATCTTTAACATAATTATACCCAAGGTAGGAGTATACCCAAGGGGCCACTATCCAGACCGGTTTCGACCTTTATTGAGGTCTCATCAATGGGAGCCAAGCTTGAAATACCAAGATTTAGTAATGTAGAGCTTATAAGTATTTTACCAAAACAAGTTACCATAAGGTGTTTTAACCTTATTAAATAAAAATCTCTGGAGGAGATATAAATGTACGAAGTATTTTTACCTTGGGTATAATTATGTTAAGTATACCAAGGAGATATCATGTTTATACCCAAGGGTATAAACATGATATTGTTGGTCATAACGCCACTCTGCCCATTTTTTGGATAAATTGAATGAGGAGTTGATGTTTGTTTCTTGCAGACGTATTAGGTCTATATGATATTTTTATATCTGGTCATGGACTCTTCTATTGCGTAAAGCAGAGGAAAATCCTCTTGCATTGAGAGAAAAAGGGCTCAACGATATTATGTTTATGAAAGTTTAATTGTAAGTTTCATCTAATATTCGTACTGGTATTGTATTTGTAGCCCATTAATTAGGTTGTAGATTCGTTTACTCCTGTTAACCTGTGCTCTGCTCTTTATAAAGTGAATTACATTTTTTATATGCCATTAACAGTGATTTTGACATGGTACTGTATAAAAGCATAAAATCTAACATGCATGTGCTAGAAAATAACAGTTCCTATAGGAGAATATCATCTATATTTACATAAGAGTGATGACAGCTGATTATTATTCGCACTGTTAAGCACAAAAATCTTTCTTCCCCCTTTCTTTTGGGGGGTGATGTAACTTCTGTATTGGAAAGTGGACTATGGTGCAGTCATACCGCTCAGACAGGAGTCGATTCCGTGAATTCCAGTCTTGGTGGAAAAGATCTAAGGTTTTGATTTGCCTGTGGTGGTGATGTTTCTGTAGGATACGACTTAAGCTGCAAGGAGATGGTTGGCTGCCTCTCTCTGTGAAGCTTCTGTGCTGTCTGGTCTTGTACGTCTGAGGTAGAAGCTATATATTACCAGTTTCGCAGTGATGAAGAGGTAATTGCAGAATAAATGATTATATGACTCTGCATTGACGAGATTGAAATACTCCTTTTCTGTATGAAGACTACCACAAGTGAGAGCAGCCGTTTCCCGAGGCCAACGGATTAATTGGGTGTTCAATGCAGGACAGTTCCTGATTGGAACAGTCCAGTATTGAACAGGCATGTTATCTGAGACATCCGGGCAAACTTTTCACAGTATAGGTGGAGTGGATAATGCATAGTGCCACATTCTTCACTGAATACCTGCTTCTGGTTTGGTGACTCTTGTGTGATATGATAGGTCCCAGTGAAATAGTGCTTGGTGGGATGATACAGGATTCTCCAATAAAGCGATTTGCTCGACTGTTGTGTTAGAGTGCTGTAGATTTTGTTTATGTTGCAGGATGTAAGTTTCTCCCATGCATCGTTGTTTTTTTATCAGAAAGATAGGCGCCGGATCTTCTGATGCATGATGGCATAACGGAAGCACTGCTTCCGTTATGCTATCAGGCATAACTGCTTCAAGGGCGGATTTTACAGTGTGTATCTTCTCAGCATGATTCCTGTATTTCACGACCGATTTTGGAAAGCGCCAGGAGTTGCTGTATATAACCGAATGTCACCCAAGGTCCTCACTCCTCGCAAGCTCCATGGAGGAAAATCTCTCTCTGAGTCAAAGGGTTTCTTACCATCGTGTTGTGGAAGATGGTTTCCATGAGGATTTCAAGAAGGGATGCTGTCTTCACTGTGTGCTGGAGGTTTAGCTTGTTCCATTTTCGAAGGCATCTTTGTAGAAGCTTGTTAGATTCACTGGCATGTGCCCTGTTTTCAATTTTAAGGTTGTGCAGAAAGAGAGAGAGAGAGAGTGAGACCTCTATGGGGCAGAAGGAAAACATATTCGGTGATGCATTTGTGTGCCATTTCCTATTGTAGGTTATTAAGGAGAAAACGAGTGCGGTATGTTGTTATCCTGTTGTCAATGGAGGTCAAGTTTTGTCCTCCATCTTTGAGAAGCTTGGCTTGTAGTAGGAAAGTCAAATTTTCATTTTCTTTAAATAAATTCTATGGAATTTATTTAAAGAAAATTGTTTGATAAATTGCACTGGTGGCGTGAGAATCTTTAGTGTATGACAAAGGACATCGGTGGCTATTTGGTTAACAATTATTGCTCTCTCTCTCTATTGTGGAGGCAGAGGCTCGTATTGCTTCCCACTTTCCTAGTACTTGCTTGAAACGTTTAGTTAGTGTTTCCCAGTTCTTATCCACATAAGAGGGCGTGTTTCCTAGGTAAATCCCCAGATCTTTGTTTGCCTCTGAGGACCAGTGACCAGAAATTGGAGAATTGGATTGGTTTCTCCATTTGCAACACCACAGTCGTCTGGTTTTATGTGATTTAGTTTGGCACCTGAGGCTGCCCGGTATTGTTGGTATGCTGTTTGTATGTTATGGAAATCCTCTTCTTTGCGCGTTGTAATTGTAACATCGTCAGCATATGCTGTCAGGGTTAGATAGATATTTTTTTTTAAATTTAACTTCATAACATATGCATTCAATAATATAGGAAAGGATCTGAGAGGAAGTTTTCATTTGTTTGCTGATGATGCAAAGTTGGGTAGAGCAATAGGGTGTTTTGGATAGATTGGCACTGGGATAAGGAGAATGGATAACAGCTTAATTTGGCAAATTGTAAGGTTAGGCATTTTGTGGCGAAAAGATTAACAGGACTATACTACATGGGTGGAACTGTATTCCAGGAAATTGACGAAGCCAGATATTTCGAAGTGTTGGTGAATAGAGAGAGTTGAAGTGTAGGGGCACATAAATGAGTGCTGCAGTTTCGCAGTGTTCCTATGCACGAATAGACCCTGTTCACAACAACAACAACAACAACAATAATAATAATAATAATAATAATAATCTCCCTTCAGGGTGCATGCTTTATACAATTATAAATTGACATTATACAATAATTAATTCAGATTATTAAAAAATAAAAACATTGATATGGAGTGCACCATCGCTACTTAATCAAATAACGTAATTTTGATTTCATTAAATCTAATTTTAATTATAATTTAATTTTATTAATGTAATTTTAATTAAATTACAAAATTCACTCCTTCGTAATTACTTCCTCTATTTAATCGAATTCAGTCCAAAGTTCTTTGCTTGTTTTTCTGTAGGAATGTGCATTTTTGTATCGAATATTTCAGTGGCTTAATTTTTCCTGAATTATAATGCTCTTTTTTTTTTTATGTGTGTGCGTGTTGTAAATCAGTAGCAAACTCTGCGCTTTCGTGGATTTTAATTGTAAAAATTATATTTTAATTGATGAATAATGTTGATATTATTAAGGCTTTGAAACTATATAAATTAAAATTAAAATATGAGAGGCATATGTTGCAAACGGAAATCATAGATGGCATTGAAGTTATATTAATTTCGACAGGTGGATCTAACGTCTGCTGTTTCTCAACTTAACCTATTTGTGTAAATACGCGTTATTAATCACTGCAAATAATTATGCTATCAAAACCAGCGGAATTACAAAAAGAAATATAAAATTTAGAAGTACCTAGTATTTATTTCCCGTTCATGATATTATATATATATATATATATATATATATATATATATATATATATATATATGTATGTAATGTAGAAAATAGAAGCATTTTAAATTAACACATACTCGAGTGAATTATGAAGAAAATAAATACTGTACTGTTGTAAATACTAACGAACGCCATCTAGCGAGAAGGAAACTAAATATCTTTAATCAAATCTGAAATAAACTGACATATCCTACACTTGGTTTTCATTTTGCGTGTTGAATAAAATAAAATAAAATAAAGTGAAAATCTGCGCGGGCGTGTAGAAGAAAGTGAGAGAAAGGAGGATTTCAAAGACTTACAGTTAGTACTTCCTGATTAAAAGACCTCTTTTCAGAATACTGAGCCACGTATAGACAAATAAGTGATATTAGCCAAAATCTAAACAATATCAAATATGGGCACTCGTATTGAAGTATTACATTTAAATAATCTTTGTTTTGATATGCATTTTGTAGCTAAAAAAGATATGAACACTCCTTTTTAAGTTGCCACACACACACACACACACACACTGTGATCCTTTTCGAATTTAGAAATCGCAGAAAATATGAACTAGATTAATAATATACATTTACTTATCTAAATACAGTAAAGACAGGATAAGTAACGTGTCTCTCCTTAATGCTGCCATCGCTAATTCTAATGAGAACAGAAACAGAAGTAGCATCTTTTCCACACTACTCTGGAGGTAGAGTATTGGGCGCGTTTTTTTTTTTTTTAACGTGGTATTCCCAGTAGGCCTAATCCATGAGCTGATCAATTTAAAATCTTGGTTACAAAAAATGAATACCATTTTTCAAGTAAAGGATTTCAATTTGTTCTTGTATCGGTGTGTTGAGGCTTAAGTGCTGTGAAGAATTCATGTTGGAGGTTTAATGGAATATTATCAGCACTGAAAAGGGATTAAATCCAATTTTAATACTTCTCATATTTCGTTACTTGGGATTAGGAGTAAAAATAACCAAGTTTATAAAATTACTTGGTTATCCTAATATATATATATATATATATATATATATATATATATATATATATATATATATATATATATATATATATATATATATATATATATATATATATATATATATATATATCAGCCATCTCCGCAAAGAACTGAACCAAACACCAATAATAGAAACCACAAAAAAAAATAAAAATACAGACAGAAGTTTGAAGAGTGTCGTTGTTTCAGGCGCAAACAGTTAAATTTGCGCCTGAAACAAAGTTCAAGTCTAAGGATGGTACAACACCAGGGCAACTCATTGTAAAGGTGGGTAAAGCTCTGATAACTATTCTTAGTATTTTCCATAATATAAAGCACATCTCACTAGAAGATGTATATCTGCAATGCATTATGGGTGGGGGCACTACCCAGACCGGTTTCAACCTTTTTTGAGGTCTCCTCAGTGAGTAGCTAGATCCTAAATACCAAGGTTAGTCCTTATAAGGACTGGCTTAAAAGGGCGAAGCAAGAATGCTTTTCATCTTCCCCGTTATCTGTATCTGTAGTGGACAGTGTATGGATTAGGTGTTATTGAGCAATTAAAGCTCTGATCATGGCAGGAGGGTAACAGCAATAGCCGAGCTACAATTAGAACTTCATTGGCTACAGCATTGTTTTCCATTACCTCACCCTCCAAAGGTATTGGATTGAATGAATCAATCACCGCATTTCACGGTCGATTGATTTATCTAATTTCTAATAAGAACTGGGCGATGGACTGAGTCCTTGACTCTTTATCCCGTGATCTGAATGAAGAAAATCTGTGTGGATGGGGGTGTTATTGAGCTAAAAGCTCTAGTCATGGCTTGCTAACGGCAATAGCCGAGCCTCAGTTAAAGCTTCACTGGCTACGGCATTGGTATCCTCTATCCTGGAAGTCCTAAAAAGGACTGTAAATATCGGACCCTTAATTTATATATATATGTATCTAAGTCCTTATAAGGACTGGCTTAAAGGGGCGAAGCAAGAATGCTTTTCATATTCCCCGTTATCTGTAGAGGACAGTGTACGGATAAGGTGTTATGAGCAATTAAAGCTCTGATCATGGCAGGAGGGTAACAGCAATAGCCGAGCCTCAGTTTGAACTTCACTGGCTACAGCATTGCCATATTTAAAGGTAAAGCCGTCTCTAAAAATTCGGACGATCCCTAGGCCACTCAATCGTGGGCGAAGGACCGTCCATCTCAGAACACTTTCCCTGGAGACTCAAATTGCTCCCTTAAGGCAAAAACCTTAAGAGAGCGAACTAAAAAACTCTCGAAGCTCATCGCCCTTGGTGGTAACAGCAACAGCCGAACCTCAGTTAAACTTCATTGGTGATACGTAAGTAAAGCCAATCTCTAAAAATTCGGACGATCCCTAGGCCACTCAATCGTGGGCGAAGGACCGTCCATCTCAGCGATGGCTCCACTCAGTGATGGCCTTCCACCCACACGCCACCACCAAGCAGAACCGCTCATATTCCGAGGAAAAGCATTCACCGACAAAGCCCCTCAGCGGGCCGTACCCGAGAACACTTTCCCCGGAGACTCAAATTGCTCCCTTAAGGCAAAAACCTTAAGAAAGCGAACTCAAAACTCTCGAATCTCTGCGTCCCAGGGGGTAACAGCAACAGCCGGGACTCAGTTAAACTTCATTGGCTACAGCATTGCCATCCATTACCCTCCAAGGGTAGTGGCGCGAGCTATATCTAACATTAACATTAACATTTCTGGCTAGATGGGTGAAGCAAAATTGCTTTTCATATTCCCCTTTGTCTTGTAATGGTAGGACTTTGAATGGAGTGTTTGTGAGCTTTATGCTCGCCCATTGAGGGCAGTGAAGTTAGTTGTGTTTAGCTGAACTTAAGATAGACTTTGGTCTTTTATATTTGTTGATTTCTTCTTCATTGTATTCCGAGGCTTCCTTGATTAACGTGTTTGGGTGGTTACTTGTCTTGGTAAAGAACTTCTCAGCTAGATTTATGAGAAAGGAAGAGATATAAGGGATATTAACTTCTCTATGGATCTGGGTGTTTCTTATGTACCAGGGGGCATCCAGAATAATCCTCAGGCTTTTATTCTGTAATCTCTGAAGTTTTCGAATGTTTGAATTTGCGGTGTGGCTCCAAGCTGGGGATGCGTAAGTGATAACTGGTCTAATTACCATCTTATAGATTGTTAATTTTGTTTGCATATCCAGTTTACTTTGTCTGTTGATCATAGGGAAGAGCTGTGCTAAGACGTTGGATGTCTTAGAGGTAATGTAACTAATATGTTTGCTGAATAGGAGTTTACTATCAAGAATCACTCCAAGATATTTAACTTCAGTCTGCCATGGAATCTTTACTCCCAATAAATAAATATCCTCCATGGTATGAATTTTCTTTCTAGTGAACAGTATGGCTGAGCTTTTCTGGGGGTTAACTTGGATCCTCCAGTCTGCCATCCACTTTTCTAAGGTGTGTATGCTAGTTTGTAATCTTTAGTTGCCAGTTTTGGGCTCAGTGATCTTGCCATCAGTGCAGTATCATCTGCATATAATGGAGTGAATGTTGTTCTTGGGTTCAGAGGGATGTCTGCTACATATATTGAAAACAGTAGAGGTTCCAGAAGAGATCCTTGAGGTACGCCTGCCGAGATCCTGCGTCTGGTCGAAACCGTTTCGCCTACCCTGACCTGCATGTATCTGTCTTTCAGGTAAGAATGTATTACCTTTATTAGTCTGACTGCAAAATTAAATTTTATCAGTTTGTAGAGAAGACCTTAATGCCATACTTTATCAAACGCCTTCTCTGCGTCGATGAAGATGGCAACTGTATTGAGTTTCCAGTTGAAACCTTTAGTAATGATTTCTACCAGCCGGTGCACTTGTTGGGATGTACTATGGGCCCTACGGAAGCCGAACTGTTCATTAGGCAAAATTCCTAACTTATCTGTTTCTGCTTGGAATCTTGAGAGGATCACTTTCTCTGTTATCTTTCCGAGGCAGGATAATAGGCTTATGGGTCTGTAGCTTTCAGGTAGGTGAGCATTTTTTCCTGGCTTCTTCAGTGGTATGATTGTGGCTGTTTTCCATGTAGAAGGGAAATGCTGGAATCTAAAGATGGCATTTGTAATGTTGACGAGATGGACTATGGCCTTTCTTGGAAGTAGTTTTATTATTCTATTAGTTATGCCATCTGGTCCTGGGGCTTTTTTATTGTTTAGATGGGAGATGATATTTATCATTTCTGTTGGATTAGTAGGAGTGATAAGTTCTGAGTTGACATTGTTCTGTCTTAAGGTTGACCTAACATGACGATGAATCTTGTACATAAGGTTGATATTTAAATTAGTATACGATGGGTTGCACTGAGATTCTAGATTATCTACTATTGCCTCGGCTTTCTCTTTATCTTTGTGAACTGTTCCTTTCTTGGTCTGGATAGGGGGTATGAGTTGTTTTTTGGTGCGGATTGCTCTTAAGAATTTCCATACAGAATGATCATCAATGTTAATGTTAGCCAATTTGGTTTCCCATTGTTGGTTTCTGTGTTTTTGAAGAGCTTCTCGGACCTGCCTGTTTAGATTGTTCAATACTTTTTTATCTTGTGGGGCTCTGGTATTGTGGTATCTCTTCCTGGCTCTATTTTTTGCTCTGATTAGGTCCATGATTTCTTCAGGGATACGATTAGTTGGGTTGAAGGCAGTGGATTGTCTGACTGATTCAGTTGCTTTCTGAATTTGTATGGTTAAGTTATTTATTGCTGTGTCAATCTCTTCCTTTTTACTGATATTGGGTACGGGACCAATATGATCAGGAAGAACCTTGGCTAACTTGTCCCATGGTATGAATGTGTGCAGAGGAGAGAATTGATCTGATGAACCTAGATTAAGCACTATTGGACTGTGGTCAGAAGATAATTCGTTGACTGATTCCAATTTGTATTGGTATCTTAAATTTTTAAAGATGACAATGTCGAGTACATCCAAGCCACCCGAAGGGCTGAAATGGGTGGCTCAGTAGGGCCGGTCACTACAATAGAGTTGAGCATTGCATAGTTGAAAAGTGTGTGGCCTTTGGTATTAGTAGATGAGCTGTACCAAGATGTGTGTTTTGAGTTGAAATCTCCTGCTATTATTATGGAGTCATTTGGACTAAGTATGGAGTCCAGATCTGTTGTCAGCAGAGGAATGCTTGGAGGGTTATATGCAGCATAGATCTTGAGACTCCCAGCATTGAAGGTATGAACCTCCACACCAGTCACCTCCAGGTTTACTGTTTTGGGCTTGTCTATTGTGTTATGATTTAAATAACTCTTTATATATATGGCTGTGCCTCCGCCTCTTGTGCCAATTCTGTCGTTTCTGTACATAGTGTATCCACGGATTTTTGGGTTATTTGCTGGTTTTAGGTGTGTTTCACCTATCAAGATGATATCTGCACTGAGACGAGTTGAAAATTCTTTTAGTTCCAATATCTTGTTCATTAGTCCATTGGCGTTCCATGCTATTATCTTAAGAGCTTTTGGTTTGAATTTATTATTCATGACAGATGGCTGTTATAATGTTTTGAGTGCTTTGCAGGAATCTTTTTCTGGAAGATGTTGAGGGGCATGTCTTGCTGAATTCTTGCAGCATAGTGGCAAGTGAGGCTGTTAAGACAGATGTTATGTTGGAGCATTCTAGCTCGGGAGATGTAGGAGGCTTAGTTCTTGCAGCTTCAGCATATGTTTTGGTCATGGTTGTTCCTTCTTGTGAGGTAGAAGGCAAGGTGTTTCGGACTGGAAGACAATTTGTTTGGATGCTTGAAACGTTGTTACGTGGCGGAGAAAGATTGACTTTTATTGTTCCACGGTTTTTTGGATTGGAAAGGCATCCCTTGTAGTTGGCGGGGTGAGGTCCTGTGCAGTTTGCACAGCATGCTGGAGTTGTGCGAGGTTTGGTGCAAGAGATGGTCTGGTGTCCCTCGCCGCACTTCAAGCACCTGTAGGCTGCCTTACATAATTTTTGAGCATGTCCAAATCTTTGGCATCTATGACACTGACCTGCAGATGCTCTTTTCCTTAGAGGCTCAGTTGTAATTTTGAGACCGCATACTACAGTCAGTTCATAGATCTGCTTTTGTGTGTTGGTTATTTCTACCAGCACCAAAGGCATTGGTCTTTTGTCTGATGTGAGCATTCTGCTCACTTTAACTGGGGACAGGCCCTGTCTGGAGAGATCAGTGGACACATCTTCAGGAGTGATACCTTCAGCTATCCCACGTAGAACAACTTTCAGGTTCTTATCGCTAGGTAAAGTGAAGGTGTGGTATGGGACGCTAGCATTGTCCATAAATCTGGTCATCTGTCTGTAATCCGAGACAGTAGAGGGTTGTATTTTAACTCCCTCATCTGTGTTTTTAGCCCATGAGAATGAGATATTTTGTTCTCTTAGGGCTGATGTGAAAGGGATCCATTTTTCTTTATCCCTTAATATGACTGGTGGTATCTTTTCTTTAGGACCATTGTGTACTTCTATCCCTGTTGTTTTGGGTTCTTCCACATTGGTAGAGATTTTCTTCTTCTTTTTCACCAATTGGAACTCTGTATCAGTTTCCAAGGTATGATAATTACTGTCTTGGGATGTAGCATCTTCCACACTTGGGGAGTGTGCTAAATCTGATTGCGTCTGAGTTGTGGGCTCTTCAATCATGTCAACCATATTATCCTCTGTGACAGCTGTGGGGGGGAATGTGTCAAAGAGCTTGACTTTTCCTGGCCAATTTTCACTCAGCAGCTTTCCCAGTCTGAGGAATTCAAAGTAAACTTCCTCGAATTTGGCCTCATTCAGAAGTTTTGCCATGACAATAAAAGAGTAGAGATTGCTCTGGTGTTCCGAGCAGGTAAAGGTAATCCTGTGGACTTTTGAGGGTCCACTAGCAAATCCCGTAGACACCCTAAGGTGTCTACCAGCAATAAGATGTCGCGATATAAAAAACAGCAATGGCGATACTAACGGCAGTAGGCCTAGCGTATCGCCCTAATAATTCAATTGACTTACCTGGATGGAAAATAAATAATAAAGTGCCTGTTTATGGCAGTAAGCAATTAACTGATATTACTAATGAATACGCATAAATCACTAAATCATAACCGTCAAATTCACAATTCACCATCAATAATACACGACACTAAACACTACATCTTGAACAACAAATCTTGTCAGCTAATGAGCTATATCTAATAGTCCTTATATAGTCCTTATAAGGACTGGCTTAAAGGGGCGAAGCAATAATGCTTTTCATCTTCCCCGTTATCTGTAGAGGACAGTGTAGGGATAAGGTGTTATTGAGCTATTAAAGCTCTGATCATGGTAGGAGGGTAACAGCAATAGCCGAGCCTCAGTTAGAACTTCATTGGCTACTGCATTGCCATCCATTACCCTCCAAGTGTCAGCTATATCTATCTATGAGCTATTAAATTAAAGCTCTGATCATGGCAGGAGGGTAACAGCAATAGCCGAGCCTCAGTTAGAACTTCATTGGCTACAGCATTGCCATGCATTATCCTCCAAGGGTAATGGATTGAATGAATCAATCCATTCTTTCCCAGCTATTTCCCAGCTATATCTAATAATAATATGGAGACTTATGAACTTTACCTATATAAGTTATAACAAGGTGTTTTAATTATTATTAAAAATCTCTGGAGAAGATATAGAGGTAATAAATTTTTTAACGTGGAGATATTGTATATTAGGATAACAAAGTAATTTTATAATCTTAGTTATAAAAGCAGAGCTTTACCCACCTTTACAATGAGTTGCCTTGGTGTTGTACCATCCTTAGACTTGAACTTTGTTTCAGGCGCAAACTTAATTGTTTGCATACTTGGGATTGGGAGTTAAAATCAACAAGTTTATAAAATTACTTGGTTATCCTAATATACAGTATCCCCAAGTTAAAAAAATCATATATATATATATATATATATATAAAGCACATCTTCATTTTTTTAATGCTATCTATCCATTTGATTCTAGTTCGGCCTCTTTTTCTAACAAATTTTTGAATAAGTTTTCTAGAAATTGCACTAAAAGGTCATCAGATCTTCTCAAGCCAGATGAGTTGTTTCCTTCGAATCTTTGGTATGATGGACCGGTGAAGAACTGATTCTTTGTCTTATTCCAAAATTTATTGATAGAATCGATGTATGGTATCATTCGCAGACGTCTATAGCACCACAGTTCAAATATTAACATCTCCTCTGTTTCCATCTTGTTTTAAGACAGTCCTAGTTTCAGTTCCATATAGGAGTACATAATTAACTACTGTATCAGTAAGAAGTAATCTAGTTGTAAGCTGCTATGTGTGCTTAGTGTTTTTAATTTTTGAAGAATTAGTGGCGCTTTCACGATTTATTTCTAATATCCTCTCTTGATCTTCCATATTATTAAACATATTTATTAAACATATTTCTTCAGTATTTAAAGTGCTGCTACAGCACTTCATCATTGATCATAGCCATAGGTATTTGTAACTGTTTCGGATTTTGAGTACTTCATATTAAAGCTTATTTTTAACAGTGTGAATTAACTTCGTATTAATTTCTGAAGATATCGCTTGCTTATAGTAGGAGATCAACATTATTAGCAAGCTTTAAATGGTTCACTCTTCTTCTTCTTCCTCCTACAGTCACTTCAATATCACGGTTCTCCAGACTTCGTTCAGAACATATTTAAAGAAACAGTTAAACGTCCCTGGTGGTAATTTGCACCTCAGTCTTACACCAAGGCGATTGGAAAGGGTGTGCTATAATTTTCATTGATTGATTTCAACCGTTAATTCAGAAGATGACTGCAGGGATTTCATCAGGCGTATTATTTGTCGATCTATTCTGTAATGGTGCAGAATTTTCCAAAGCAGCACATCGTGCCAAATAAAATTGAAAGATTTTCTGTAGTTCAATAAAATTGTAGCACATTCCAATATTATGTCCTATGCATTTTTTCCCAGCGATATAAAAGTATAAATATGTCGTCTTTGTGCTACTATTCTTTCCATATCCGGTCTGAAAGTCTGAAGAATTGGATTACATTTTTGCTACAATTCATGAGAGTAAGATGTCTGAAAATACTTTCCTTGTAAGGCTGATGGAGCTAATGGTTCTAAATTGTTACACTTTCTGCTGTTTCCTTTTTTTTTCTGGAGTGGGAATAAGAATAACTGTGCTCCAATCTTTTAAACAGATTGTGCTCTTGACAAATATTATAATGAAGACTGACAATAACTTCTGCTCCTTCTTTAAGCAGGCACTGTCAAATACTCTCAATTCCTACTGTCATTGATCTTAAAATAGCTCGTTCCACTTCTGTAAGTGTAAGATAATCGTTACCATCTGGAAAAGTCTCTTTAAATATTGCTGACTCAGTCTTTCCTTGATGGCTTTCAGTTTTTCTTACTGTTCATCTCAAGCATGCGATCTCTTTCCTGTTTTAAATTCATATTGTTTTGTATCTGAGGTCTTCTATAGATAAACATTTCCTTTTCCCCTTCTTATTCGACGTATTTTCTTATGCTTTGTTTTTTATTTTGCAATCACAAATGAGCGGTCGCACTGTATTTCGACTCCTGGGTAGCTGTAGCCTGACATCAGTTGGTTTCTGCATTTCTCCTGCACTTTACGAAGACAAGGAAATCATCGGGAGATTTCTTCCACTTTTTATTGCGATTTGGGATTTAAAAAGCGTGTTACCAACCATAAAGCCATGGTCACAAACATCTCACAATCTTTCTCCTCTGGCCGGCTTTCTGCACAGTCCCAATTGTTCGGGTTCTTCACATTCACTTCTTCTCCGAATTGGTTATTCGCATGTATGCCTGAATTGTGGTAAGACTATTGGGATTGTTCATTGTTCTCATCAGTATTCTGAAATTTAAGTGACAAGTATTTTTCAATTTATTCTCTCAATCTTTCCTAAGTGACGGACCCACTAAGAAGTCTTGTCCTTTCTCACTTCTACTATATATGATTCTGTAACTTCAATTCAGTAATCGCCACTAAAAATGGATATTGGCCACTACGCCATTGTCCACTGGTTTCATTACCTCCTGGAATTCCTACATTTTTTTCCGTTCTTCTAATTTTCCTACTCAACACTTTTCTAACCATTCCAGAATATATGAAGTAATTTTTTTCATGTTAATGTGATCTCAGAAGTTCCATTTCTTGTGGTTATCACTTTATCCTAATATAAGGTCTTTTGTTTATCTTTGTTTCCTTTTATATTTCGTGTGCTTTTCCCGACTCGCATATTGTCCTGATGTTCCGAATATTTTCCCGTTGTCAACAAGTTCAACTAACATCTAGTGCTAGCTAAACTCCATCGGAGGAAGTTTATCCAACCATTTGTCATCCGTCCAAAACGAGCTCAGCTCCCTTACTAGAAATACAGGATAACCTCGTTTAACGCGAATTCGATATCAGTTAGCGCATGCCGATGACCCGTAATAGACGCCATTTCATGATTGAGATGGAGCTTCTGCTATCATTCTGGATTGGAGATTATAACCAAAAAATAATACCTCTTGGTACACGGAATATGCAGGCAAAAGCTCTCAATATTTTTACCTCATTGAAGGAGACCAAATTTCAACAGTAATGTGAAAGCTTTACAGCGAGTTTAGGATGGTTTGACTGTTTTAAAATCCAGCTGGATTTCATAATGTAAGAAATAATAGCTAGTGCTGATAACGATTCAGCAGGCAAGTTTCCTGAAGATTTGCAAAATATAATTCAGGAGGGTGATTATGACGATCGGAAAATATTCAAAGTCGACGAAACTGGTCTCTTTTGGAAACGTGTGCCAACAAAAACATTCCTAACTAAAACTGAAACATCTCAACCAGAATTCAAAGTGTCTAAAGATCGTCGTATGCTTTTATTAGTCTGCAATGCAGAAGCCGACTTTAAACTCAAGTCTTATATACGTATATATATATATATATATATATATATATATATATACAGCAACAAAAACATTAGGAATCATTCCTAATGAACAATTTGGCTTCCGACGAGAACACAGCACTGTACAACAAATCCACCGATTAGTGGAACACATCACACATGGATACGATTTGAACCTGCACACCGCCGCGTTATTTTTTGACGTTGCCAAAGATTTTGATAAGATCTGGCATCCGGGCCTTCTCTACAAGCTTATAATAGCAAACATACCAACAAATCTCTCTAAGGCTGATAAAAGCATATCTCACTGAAAGATACTTGCAGGTGAAGGTCAACGGAATTGTATCATCTGCACACAAAATGCTAGCAGGTGTTCCACGGGGATTTTTAATGGCCGCCAATTACTATTAATCTATATAACACACATCCCACATAATCCCAGGATAACTAGCACAGCCCTCTTATGCAGATGACACGGCAATACTGGCAAGATCTCTCAGCCCCATCTGGTAATCCGAAGACTCCAAATTTGTATCTCAACTCAGGAGAAATGGTTCTCGGATTGGAGGATCCAAGTAAACCCTCACAAAAGCTCAGCCATAGTTTTCTCCAGAAGGAAAGTCTCCATCAATGATGACATTCAGTTTTTGGAGAAAAAATTCCATGGTAGACAGAAACCAAACAAATATCTCGAAGTACAACTTGACAAAAAAACTTCGATTTACCAGCCACCTCAAACTCATTGGCTGTAAGGCATCTAACGCATATCCAATGTGGTTGATCATGGGGTAAAGTACAGCAGTAAACTAGATATACAAAGCAAATTACCAATATACCTGATGGTGAGACGTCCTATAATTACTTACGCCTCTCCAGCATGGAGCCATACTTCTAAATCAAATTTTCTGAAACTACAGCGAATTAAACTCAAGTGCCTGCGGATGATTCTGGACGCCCCATGGTTTATTAGAAACACCAAGATCCATCGAGTGCTCAGAAGTCCATACACTTCCTCCCTTCTTCTCGATCTAGCTGAAAAATTCTTCACCAAGGTAAGAACGCACTCAAATCCACTAATCAAACAAGCCACCAATTATGATGAATCAGTCTACTACAAACATAAAAGATCGAAACGAATTCTACTTCCAGCTGAACACAACTATCTAAAATGCCAGCAAGGTGCGAGCGTAAAGCTCAAAACAATCCAATTCATAAATTTTCTTATCCGATAAGGGGGGGAGGGGTGACGGGATATGAAAAGCATGTTTGCTTCACCCATCTACTCAGTATTGTTGTTCTTGGTGTTGACATGACAGTATAAATAAGACGATGGCCAATTTCGTTAAACCTCCTAAGGTCATTCGAAACTGGGAATATAATAATAAAAAAACAACTTGAAACGAAATTTTAATTAAGCAATGATTAAAAGTTGACGTAAACTCGAATGCAAATATATAATTAAAGTCGAGAAATTATTTCTAAAGAATTCTTAGCAGATGTAAGATTTTGCTACCGTTAGTAACCTGATAAAGAACTCTCAAAGGAGTGATTAAGTTTCGATGGGGCTACTATATTCGCTTTTATTAATATATTGTGGGACTCTCCCATTTTCAGTGATATTTTGTGTGTATATTATATTACTACACTGAGTATTTCTGTATAATTTAAAAAATATATATAGTGAATTTTCCTCAACATGAACGAGTTGATATAAGATCGTGATTCCTTTCAATTTAATCAAGATGGAAAGCACAATTTAATTAAGGACTTAGTTAACTCTTAAAATAAGGACTCTACTGAGAAGATTACGACAAGAGAAACCATTCCTTGATCCAGTATTAGTGAAGAAATGAATTCCATGTAAGGAACGAATGCAAAGAAATTGAACTGCTGCTCAAAATTTTCCTTATAATCCCAGTGAGGTAAGTTTAAAAGAATATTAAACTTGTAATCTCAATACGAGAAAAAAATTTTAAATTTTAAATATAAGTGTGCACGTGAATGCGTGCGTGTGTGTGTTGCCAAAGCTGTCGATTTTTTAAGCTACGGCAATATTCAAACTACACATCGCTGATCTGTGCAGCGAAAAAGAGATTACGCTTAGAGATGCTGTAGATCAGGGGTCGGAAACTGGCGGCCCGCGGGGCGACGAAGGCTTCGTATCCGCCCCGCGACCATAAGGATTTATTTTCTGAAAATCAATGTTCCTAACATCCTGCAGAGATTAAAACGGAAAACATTGAAACTTCTAAATGTTTTATGATATCTTTAAACAAAAGTAAAACTTCTTACTTCAATTCTTTGTACCATCAAATGTTGGCAACCCTGAATGGAAAGAATTGAAAATTGAATTTGAAAGAAGATTTTCTGATTTCAACCAGTTTGAAAATTAATTATTATTATTCAGTTCACGTTTTTTAATTAATATGGAAAATATTAATTAAAAATTACAAATGGAAGTACTTCAACTCCAGTGCAATTCTGAACTAAAAAATAAATACAAAGAAGTTGGCACACCAATTTTTTATAAATACATCGACAGTAAATATCCCAAATATAAAATTTATTGTGCGAAAAGGAAAATATTTAAAAAGTCCTTTTTAGGACTCCCAGGGTAACAAATGGCAATGCTGTAGCCAATGAAGTTTTAACTGAGGCTCTGCTATTGCCGTTACCCAGCCATGACTAGAGCTTTATAGCTCAATAACACCCCATCCACACAGATTTTCTTCATTCAGATGACGGGATAAAGAGTCAAGGACTCAGTCCATCTCCCAGTTCTTTTAAGAACTTTAAGAATTGTGCGAAAATGTTGTCAGTCTTTGAAAGCATGTATGTACGTGAACAATTATTTTCAATTATGAATCTTAATAAGTGAAAGTTCCGCTCACGGATAAAATATTCTATATTAAATGCAATACTTCACATTGCAACAGGAAACGAAAAAGTGGATATTGACATGTTAGTACAGAGGAAAACATGTCAGGTTTCAGGATCAAAATCAAGTTAAAAAAAGGACTCGTAGATAAAAATCTTTATTTTTGTAAGTCAAAATTATGTAATTAAATAATTTTCTTAAAATACGAATAAAATGTAATTGAGCTTATATTTTCTAAACTTACTTGTTATATTTTTAAAATTTAAAAATAAAAATGATTATAAATTTAAAATTTAAATGGTGATGTAACTGTCTACTCTACGGGCTTTTGTTAGAGCCTTTCTATTTTTTTTTTTTTTAGTTTAAGTTTTGGTACACAGAATAATATTGAATACGACCCGCGTCATATATACATTTATTTGACTGGCCCTTCGCTGCGTTTGAGTTTGAGATCCTGCTGTAGATTGTCTAAGAAAATGTATTTATAATCTTTCCAATTATGTTTCGAGAACTTTCAATTTTTTAATAATTTACTACTATAAGGTGCCCCATAATGGGTCGTATTCTATTCTCGGTTTAAATAATGACAACAGACACCAAATCAAAGTATGCGTTGATAATTATCACATTTTCTTTATTGCATAATATAATATTCAGCTGATTGTGCTCGTGGCTCAACTCTCTGCCCAACAGAACTTACAATGACTCTCATTCCACGTAACGCGTGCAATTAAACCACTAATTTCAACATTCGACGAGAAAATAATCAGCGAGATCGGCTTTCATAAGAAAGATAATTGCACTAAGCTGATAAATTTAAAACAGCTTACCCCATACTGTGTCAATCGGTAGATAATTATTCAGTTATAGTTTTGATTTATTTTATGGTTTCTATTGATTCTGAAATTTCTAAATTCTATTGATTCCCTTGCATTTTAAACAATATTCGGGTTAAGTTCCTAAGACATATCACGAGCAGATATCGCGTTATCCTTTGATAACTGATTTGCGAAGATTATAGGATTCGTACATCAGGACATTTGAAGAAATGCCCCTGAGTAGTGCTTCCCCTAATTAGTGCATTAAACCATAAGGAGGTGTTTAAATTAAAAGACAGACGCAAATCGTGATCTAGTTATTACAACTCAAGAGTGCATCATCAAATTTTAATTCATAAACGATGCCCTCGCGCCCGTGTGTGTGTGTGTGTGTGTGTGTGTGTGTGTGTGTGTGTGTGTGTGTGTGTGTGTGTGTGTGTGTGTGTGTGTGTGTGTGTGTGTGTGTGTGTGTGTGTGTGATTTGATGATTTACTGACTGTCAGAGACAGATCGAATCTAAATATTTCCTTTCTTAATCCAGTGTTAGTAAAACCGCATCTTGTCTTCAGTGTGATTGGAAGAAGTAAAAAATCCTCGGCAGCCGAATTCTGAGGAAAAATACTTACACAGTTTGCAGTCAGGTCACCTTATAATCAGATTTGTGCAGAATTATTTCTTCAGCGATATTCAACGTCAACCGAACGTGCTGTTTCAGGGACATCAAAATATTAATGGGTGAGTAAATTTTCCCTTGCTATTAACTACTTATTTATGAGTTATTTTATAAACTGATATAATAGAAAAAATGTGATATCATGTTTAGCAATAAAGTTGTGAGGTGTTCAGATCGGATCGTAATTTATTTAGAAAGTACGGACTTCAGACTTCGAAATTTTACTAATTTCAATATTTAACCTTTGAATCAAAATTCTGCCATCACATATTTCTAAAGCAAAACTGAAACGATAACTAATCTTGACCTTTTTTCAGATAACTTAGAGCTTTAATCAGTACCGATTAAAATAAGAGAATTACTTCCCTTATTAAAATACAATCATAACACACTCACAAAATTGCCAATATTTCATCTTGGCAATTTTGTGAGTGTGTTATGCTTGCTTAACACAACCAATAATCACCTGAAAATAACAGTTTGTAATTATGTTTATAATTTTTCATTCATTTTATTTCTTTTAAATTGATTTATTTATTACAGATTTCCACAAGTAATATATTCATTAACCTCATTACCTTTATGCTGATATCAACATAACAAGCCTTATTAGTACTCTGCTTTTTACAAGGATTACATAATAATAAGCAAAATAATATTAACAGCTTAAGTAATTCATTGTGATTGCGCCAACACAATTCAAAGCTGTGTGTTTACCATATGTGAGTATGTTTATAGGCAATTAATAATAATTTTTTTGTTATTGTTCTTTCAAATATTTACATATGTACAATGATCATCTATTCAGTATATTATTTTACAAGGTTCAGCACTTTGTGCTACATATAATGAGATTTAAATAGTAATGATGATAACAGCTTTTTTTATATATATTTATAACAATCATAATAATAATTTACAATTATATTGTTCACAGTTACATAAGTTGTATAATATTACATGTTGTGGTTTACTATTTTTTTTTCAAGTTTGAAAAGGTGTGATTATACAACAGTATTTACACATATGCAATCTAAATATTATGTTTCCTGATTTTCACAGACATACGGTGTAAACTCATGATTTACTTTTAGAAGATTTTTTTTTTTTTTTTTAACATTGCATACATTTGTTAGAGTTATTTAATACATTAGTTACATTTATTATATACATTATATTCATTTGTTTACGTATGATACATTACTTGCATTTGTTTACGTATGATACATTACTTGCATTTGTTTACATGTGATATTTACATTACGTACATTGGTTTACATATAATGCATAATACATACATTATATACATTGGTTTTCATGTGATACGTACATCACATACATTTGGTTACATATGATACATCTTGGATGAGAACTAATTTCTTTGCTTTCATCCTCGAAGCTTATATGTAAGCTTATCTGAGGATGACACCAGTTGGTTATTATTATTATTTTTTTTTTTTTTGCTGTGTTGGGATGCTACGAAATCTATAATTGAGAAATTCGTGCGCGCGCGCGCACGCACGCACGCACGCACGCACGCACGCACGCACGCACGCACACACACACACACACACACACACACACACACACACACACACACACACACACACACACACACACACACACACACACACACACACACACACACACACACACACACACACACACACACACACACACACACACACACACACACACACACACACACGCACGCACGCACGCACGCACGCACACGCACACGCACACGCGTACGCACGCACGCACACACACACACACACACACACACACACACACACACACACACACACACACACACACACACACACACACACACACACACACACACACACACACACACACACACACACACACACACACACACACACAATAACTTGGAATGTATTGATGCGTCGCTGAACTGGAAGCCTGAGCGGATATATTGTGTTTCATTAAGTTTGTATTGTATTTTGGGTGCGTGTTTCTTGTTCGTAGTATGTCCTTAGAGCTCTTTTCAGGCTATTGTAGTTTGTAAGGTTTCTGTATTCAAAAGGTAATTTGTTTATCATGTCTGGGATGTAAAAGTTTCGCGTGGCCTTTCCGTTGTGATTATTGTATTTATATGTGATATAATTAGTAGTCTGAGGTCTTGTTATACGGTATATATTTCTAACTGTCCTGTAGTTGGAATCGAAATAATGTTTTAGCAAGGCTGCATAGTGACATACTTTTTTTTTGTTTTATTATTATTATTATCATTATTATTTTTTTTAAAAAATAATAATAATAATAATAATTTAATAAATAATCCACATTTGATTCGTGCACTGCTATTTTGTACAATTTTCACAAACGCAAGTAAGATTTGATGACTTAATATTTAAAAGGAATGTCTAATTACACTAAGTAGTTAATTGCTAATTTGAAATTACGATTTTAAGGTGAATAGCAATTCCTGCATCGACAGGAAAGTGAAACTTCATAATCGTAACTGTAAGACAATGCTGAACTTCAAGAACAGGATGGTGGACATTAATCATGGATCGGTCATATGACCCCACCTCAGCAGAGTCTCCACATTCTTTGAAGATTGTATTGAGGTTCTAGTTATGTAGTTTATATACTCTTCGTTAAAATTTTATGAAAAAAAAATACATACAAAACAAGCAACTTTTTCTATAAAACGTTTCTTTTAAATTATTACAATACAGGCAGCCCTCGGTTTATGCCTCACTTCCGTTCTTGAATAAACCGGGCGTAAACCGAATCGGCGTAAAACGAACCGAATTTTAATGGGAGGTATGAAGTTATGTTCCGCGCAGTCAAAAAATATGCACATGAAGTATATGTAACATTATTATCTTTAAAGCTTTGATAATACATACATATATATTTGTTAAAATAAAATTATTAATAACGAAAACAAAACAAAATCATATACAAAAAGTATGAAACTTCGAAAAGATTTGCATATTTACTATGTTGAAGTTCGGATCACTTGCATTTTTTTAAAAAAATGTATCCAGTGTTAACTGCCTAGATTTTCTTTTTCTTTCTTTAAGGAGTTCAGTGTAAGGTCGAATAGATGCGATTACACTCCTTTTTACGTTCGCACTCCGCTCCCAATCGTGGGCCATTTCGTAGATCTCATCAGTCAGTGGCTCTATGTTTGCAAGGATACGCTGTTAATCGGCACGTTTTCATATCTCTCAGAGGAAGTTCTTCGTTTCTTTCTCCTCCTTTGGATGTTGACTTAATTGTTCGGTTAATTCTTTTAAGTCTTCATTTAATGCAAAAAGGACAAAACAACGTCCTCCGGCTTCTCTTTGGGAAAGTAGGCTGAGGTCTTGAGAGGTTTCTGTGAAAGCAGTTACCAGGACTCACTCTCTATTTTATTTTTTATTTGTTTCTAGAAGAAACCCTTAGAGAATGCTTTTGTAGGATGCCTCAGAAATCTTCGTACTAGCACTGTTTTTCTTTTCAATGAACCAAAATAAAAATCGCCTGATACTGAAGCCAGTAACGATGTTGAGAGAAATAATACTTTGTGCTTAAAGTGTATCCTAACAACGCAGTCACAGACTTTCTAAAAAATATGCAATCGCGATGATGAATGCTTATCCCGTACTCAAGAGTACGAGTGGTTTAAGCGATTTCAAAGTGGTTGTGAGACGCTTGACAAGAACGAAAAGCCAGGCCATCCAAAAACTGGACTGAGTGATGTTAACATCCAAAAAGTGCGTGCTTTTATCAAAGAAAACTCGAAATCGGCGTGAGATTGATTGAAGATGAATTGGGGATTCCAAAATCAACTATTCTCAACATTTTGACCAACAGTTTGGGCCTTCGCAAATTGAATTCGCGATTTCTTCCCCACCGACGACCAAAAATGTATCGAATTGAACAATGCATGACCTCATTAAAACCTCTCGTAAGGACTAAAACTTCCTTGAAACGATCGTTACTGGTGACGAAACGTGGTGTTTTGAGTATGAGACGCCAGAGTGCTGGGTGGAGACCTCCCCCTCCAGAAGAGGGGCATCCGAAAAAAAGTTGCTTGGAGAAGTCAAAAGTAAAGACAATGCAGATTTGTTTCTAGGATTCCAAGGGCAATCATTATCACAAAGAATTCGTTCTGCCTGGACAAACGGTCAATGGTGGGTTTTATCTCGAAGTTTTGAAGCGATTGATAGTGAGAATTCGTCGCGTACCGCATGAATATCGTGACGACCGATCAAAACACACTGTCACTTTTCGCACTGTAAATTGGCTTGTACTGAAACAAATGTCATAAACAGTTGACACAACACTAATGAAGGTTGTCACTTTCCACAACAAAAAGATACAACAGGTGGCACCACTAGCTTCTATTTTCAAAAAGTTCTGCTTCTTTTTGGACAAAGAAGCGATGACTTCAGTGGTGGGTGACCCTGCGTGTGAATGAATTTCTCAACCTATGGCTGTAGTGGATATCAGACCTAATAATCATCAGCCTACTTCCAACACAGCAAATCAAACTAATCAACAATAACTACCGGTGTCATTCCCAGATAAGCTTACTAAAAAGCCTCGAGGATGCAAATTGAGGTATTACACCTCAACAGGGATCCCCATAAAAGGGAAAAAATCCATTTATTACAACTACAGCATTTAAATACATTAAAGAAAATTTTAAATTGTAAATATATATAATTTATTATTATTATATAAATACTGTAAAAAGTTAGAAATAGGATTGTGTAGGATCGTGAAAAAGTGAAATGAATACATGCAGCATTCCTGTGTATGCTGACAGAAGAGAAACTGAAAATGTAAATTATGGTACAAACTTGGAGGAAACAACAACATCAATTAATAGAAGAAAATTCTCAAAAACACAATATCCGCAGAAAACCAGCCAACGGCTAGAGATTTAAATTGAATTGGAGTATTTGGTCAGTGGATCAAATAACTACGTATCTAAAAAAACGATTATACTACGAGCAAAATTATTGCCAACAGAAAGATATATCATGGATTTTACAGGGTCGCCATAATCGTGCTTTAGATTTATGAAGAGAAATGATGTATGCATATTACAAGAGAGAGAGGATTCTCAATCATGCATATTAACATCAGAAGCATCAGAAAACATTGGATATTGTTACAGGCTTATCTGAGGAATTACACTGATATTATTGATAAATTGGTCCTAACAGAAGTATCCATAACTAATGACGAAGCGACTGCTTTCCAAATTCCAGGCTTCCAACAACAATATATGCTATGAGAAAAAATTCGATTAAAACCAAAGAGGCTAAAAATACGTAAAATTAAAAATTGATATCAACCTAGTTACAAAGTGTCTTCATTACTGGATCCCCAGTTTAGACAATATCAGAACTTCACAAACTGAAAAAAAAAAAGAAACCAGATATGTATCATGTGAGTAGAAGAGGAATGTGAAAATTTGAAAATTGAATATAAAAAACGGTGCAATTGCAGAAGTAAGAACGAAACATAGACTGAGAAGGAACAATTTCGTAACAGAACAAGGAATAGATATATTTAAGCCACAACTCAAAATTTATAATGAATAAAATACGCGAGGAAAGAAGAAAAGAAACGATAAAAATACAAACAATAGCTTTAGAGAAATGTGCGACTCATTTCCAAAATATCTTAACTGATGAGAACAAGGAAACAATATTTTGGAAATCAAAGAATCACCTAACAGAAAATGTCACAATGTTAGAACTGAAAACTACTATATAATAGATGAAAATTAGGAAAACACCAGGAGACGACAATATACATGTCGAACTATACAATGAAAAATTTAATGAAATAATCTGAAAACATAATATGGTTTGGATGCATGGAGAAACACCTAAACCTTGAAGGAAAGCACTGGTTAACCCAACCTATGAAAACGGAATAACGACGGTTGCAATAACTTTAGCGGAATTAGCCTGCTAAGTACAGGATATAAAAATTTACAGGAATATTAAAAGAGAAGCTAAATATCATTGTAGAGGACAAAAAAAGTAGAAGAACGAAACTGTTTTCGAAAAGACAGCTCCTGCAGATAACCCATGTTTACTCTAAAAGTATTCATAGAAAATGTTAAAAGGTTTTCAAAAAGAAACACATCTAGCTTTTATTGATTATGAAACAGCCTTTGTAAAAATTAGTAGACAATTGTTCAAAATATTAACCGATTTAAATATCCCAAACCAACTTTTACAATGCATTCAAGAAACATACGTTAAATTAAGCACATGTAAGAATGGAAATATATATATCAAGATTAGTACGACAAGGATGTACCCATGGTTCTCAATATACAAGTAACCCTCGTATAAGGTGATACTAATACGAAAATGCATTTTCGATATAACGCGGTCTACAAATTTTAGTAACCCTTCTGGAAGGCGGTACTTATACAACGCGGTTTCCATGTAATACGGTCTACAAACTGTAGTAACTGTTTATCTTTTCATATATTTTTAAACGAGCGACTAAAAAGTTAAATTTTATCTTCGTTAAATTTGCGACTGCCCGTATCGCGCTTGTAGTTATAAATAGCGAATTTATATTAGAGAAAATATCCTTTAGTACGCATGTACATCAATTGTTTACCGTTTAAAGTATTTATTATTGAAAATTGTCTTCGTTTTCTGCTAGGAAAGCGCATTAATAATCATAAGTGTGTTAACCTCAAGCTGAGGACTTTATTTTTTGGTGAGTTACATACAATATGTATTGCTTTTTGTTATGTAAAAAAAAAATTTTCGTAGTAATGGCCAATATGTATTATTGCTCATTACACACGCACACACACACACACACACACACAGTAGTAAATTAATACCCGACCCCATGGTGAAAACAATGGTCTTTATCGGTAAGAGTCATAGTCATTAAATTTCTCGATTACTGATGACTCTCTTTGTTTACAATCAACGCTCATACTAAACATTTCAAAATGAAACTCATCTCATGATTTCTATTTGTTATATTGTTAGGTTTGCAAATAATGTTTTTTAAAAAATTGCTTCTGCTTTGTTATTAATATGCTTATTTACTTTTCAAGAAATGCATTTAGTACGCTCTCCTATTTATGACGTAATAATGTAATAACCAGAAATTCTGTATATATAAACGCGATCTTCAGGATGTAATTTGGAAGAAGAGGAAATGATCATCTGTATTGTGCGGATTTAACCAAGCAATTCAGGGGATGAAGATGCAATTCAGGGAAGTTCAGCATGAGGATGAACTAAAATAATATTTTAGTTTGTTCCCATCTGTACTGTGAAGGTTTAACCGGCGATTCAGTACGATTATTGGTTTGAAGTCAGTGATGACATTGAAACTCTTCTGGGAAAAAGTTCTAGTTAGTTTCATGCTAATCTAGACAAGGGTGGAGGAACCAGAACGGACCACTGAAGACTGACGAAATATCTTAGAAATGGAGTGTAAATAAATACGATGAAATGGGAAGGGCCAGCTCACTCACTGGGACATAAGCATTAGCTGTTGGCTCATGAGGATGGTAGAAGGCGAAAAGGTTCATGATGCATGGGCAATCAGCGCGTCTGTGGCGAATCCTGAAGCCTGTGGAATCATCATCGACAGTACGTGGAGTTGAAAACACGATGATATGACTGGCATGCTCACTTGAGACCAATCATTGTTATTGGTCTCAAGAAGTTAGAAGCAGGCGAAATAGTTGATATATTTAAGGCAAGCAACGGGTCTCGAAGTGCGTGAAATTATCGACAGAACATGGAGTTCATTACACGATGATATGTCAGACATGCACCCTCTTTGAGAGCAAAGAATTACAATTCGCTCAAGAGGTAAGAAGCAGGTGAAAAAGTTGATATATTACGGGCACTTATGGCGTTTATGGCGTGGCGTGATGCTTGTACAGTTGTCGACACAACATTGAGTACGTTGCAAGCAAAACACGAAGAGGTTTATGGCATGCTCACTCTTTGGGACAAAAGCATCGCTGTTGTCTCAAGAGGATGGAAGCAGGCGAAATTTTGATATTTCGTTGGATAAATCGGGTCGTCTGTTTAAGGATGTTTAAACCTCTGAATGGAGGTTTAAAGGACTGGGTTCCGTGGGAAATAATATGAAACGCCATTGCAAACGCGATAGCGACACGATATATTTGATTAATAAATAGGGAAATATTAATTGTTCAAAATGTCACTCAATTTTTTAGAAACATCTCTATGAAAATTCTTTTGTAACGAGGCGTCGTATTTAATTGGAAACTAGTATGTGACATTGTGGTTGCGATTCTTCGTCCAGCATGGATTCGTGCTTTGGAATTATTCTGAAAGTATATCACAGAACACTTATAGCTGATTACATTATCAATAATTAGATAACATTTCGATAATCGATTGGAAGTTTAAAGGAATCTTTTAATGATTATATTTACATTTTTTTATATTTACATTTTTTATATTTAAACGATTTTATATAATTCATATTTAAATGATTTAAATTATAATAGATTATAAATTAGATATATCCAAAATATCTGAGATGTCTAAACTCTCGAAGATACAAACGATTTTAAAAATGACAAGTTACCAATAACTTAAACAGAAATAAGAAAAACGTAAAAATATTTAAAAGTATTAGAATCTCGGTAACATTAAAAAACAGCACTATACTTCCCTATAAATATAATTTAATTAATAATTGTAATAAGAAACATATGTCAATTTTCGTCCAACACATTTGTAAATACAAACCTTCACACTAAAAATTGAAACGATTCTTAATGTAATTCAATGCCGACTGTGCAGAGGTAAGGAGGAGCAAATAGACCAACTAATGGGTTATTACAGCAAAATTGCTACCACAAATCTAAACAGAGATAAGATTTCGTAGAACAACTGAAGTCAATGGTTAATGAATGGTTAATTTGACAATGGTTAATTTTTTCATCGTTAATTCAATAGATTATTTTATTTTAGGCCACAGAGCGGTGAATGTTGTTTCGTTACTGGAAGAATGTCAAACACCGATTTTGTTTTACAGAAATCATACAATTGAGAGAAGCGAAGTGCCTCTAATACCGTCCTGTATTGAAAAAGTCCTTACAGTGAATTCCTAATTTCAAAAAATTCCTTACTATGAACTGGTGTCTATCGACGAGTGTTGATAACTCCGATCTGTCAAAAAAAAAGCTTCCGTTAGCCTCTTATATGAGAATGGTGAATGGAGCTAAACTGATAGTTGATAACGGGATTCCGTTTTTTTTTCCGTGCATATCACGACTTTCATTACTTATGATTTGTCGAATCCCCAAATGTTACTTTCAGCTGTACGATGTTAAGAACGATAAACGTTGGCTTCCTAATATGAAGTAGACAAAAATGCAGAACTTCCCATGGCTTATTTGGGCCACCGTTTGGCAGATCGTTATCAGTTTATGATAGTGTGTGTGTACACAAAATTTGAATCCTCAGCATGTAACATAACGATACAGGATAATTCCCTTTCCTATAGATGATGCTTTTGCTGTGAGTTTATAAAAGATTGTAGTGTTACGCAATTGGAAACATTGCAAACATTGGGGAAAATAGCGCGAATACTCTTGCTTTTGTACATATCAGATATTTCGGATATATATTTAACGTACTATCTACATGGAAATCTGTTGGCTTAAGTAAAATAGAATTTGTTCTTACATAAGGAGTAGGCTACATATAACTGACTGTCTTGTTCCCTTGGTAACATCTCCAGTGCCATGGGTTCCTACGCCATTGTTTACTTATTTGATTTGCATTTGATTTTTTTTTCTATTTATTTCTAGAATCGGTATTTCATATATAAATATATCGTGTATGGAAATAAATAAATAAAATACATAAACCAATAAGTGAACAGATATATTTATATAAGATAGTTATGTAAATACAAGTATACTTAACTATTTCGTAATTATGTATTTATAATCTGTATTTATATTTATAAGTGATGTCTCATTTCACTGAAGACCTAATTTGTATTTTAAGGCGAATATTAAGTTCTGTTTCGACAAAAAAGTGGACTGAACTATCCAAAGTTTCTTGTCAAGAACGTTAAGAACTTTAAGAATTTAATAAAATACAACACATCAAGGACTTCTCAGGAATTCAGGTAAGGCTTTTTTAATATGCCAGTGGTCAGTAGGCATTCCCAATAAAATTCTACTCTATAATAATCTTTATTTAAAATATTGATATACTAGAAGGAATCTGGTGCCAATTCGCGTACAGTTTTATTTGATTGTTTTAAAATTAAATTCAAAATCAATTCCTATTCATTACGAGCAATTTATACAGGAATACCATAAATAAGAGCAGAATTGCATCACATCTTCACTTTTAATTCATTTATCAAAGGGTAAAATTCCGTCTTAGTGCTAATAGGGCACTACCAAACTGTAACATGGTCAGGTTATCAATGGTCATAGCACATCGTCCGTCGCGTGGAATGCGTCCAAGGGATGCTTTCGGGTTTTAGGCAGAGGGACCCGTTAGAAAAATAAGTTACAGTTTCCCTTAGACACCATTACTCAGCACGTTGCTTGAGGAAACTCCATCAATGGGCCCGTTACCTGTTTGGGGAAGTATTTAGGGGCAGCGCAAAGAAATGGTTTTGCAAAAGGACGGAAATGGCAATTCTGGCAGACCATCCGCCATCTTCAAGGGAAGAAATCGTGCACAGCAAGGGCAATTAAGGCCTCTGATGCTTTTAACAACAGAGAAGGATATCCTCCAAAGATGGAGGGAATATTTCGAGAGCCTTCTTAACCCAGATGGAACGGAATCTGTGGACATCCAAGAGGTGCAGATCGGGGCGATGACTAGCCTCGCAGCAGAAGAGGTCCATTTAGCAATAAACTCGCTAAAATCGGGCAGGGCTCTGGAATGACTTCTAATGGGACTATATTGATCAAGTACATATAATAAACAACTATGTTATACCAACCAGTTTCACCAACTAAGGCTGTTGGCATCTTCAGGGTACATAACTGATGTAAGGCACTAAAAAGTAAAAAACTGTTACATGGTTGGATGTTAGTTAGTTAACTGTTAGATGGAGGGAAAATTAAGTATTAACGGAATAAATTTAAAATCAATTTAGTCTACACAGATTTGAATTTATATATTTCAAACATGTATATAAGAATAAAATCCAAGTTTGAATTTTACTCTTTTAAACTGTATGGTTAAAATTAAATGAAATATTGGCACTAGATATCAAATAATATCTTTGTTTCTAATTTTACAATAATGTTTAGCTGAAAGAAGAGCCTTCACCGAACAACACTCCAACAGAATACGCTTTCTGCAGAAGAAGAACACACAGACACGATAACACTCCTTGCACCTAACGTGTGCAATGGAAGCACTCACTTCAACACATCCAGCAGGAAACAAACACACAAACAACACATTTCTACAAATGTAAATGAAGTTTTAATCATCGGAAACCTCACGTGAACACCAACACTGACAATTTAACATCCACATCGAACTCCTCACTGACAACATAATACGCTCACCAAACAGAACAAAGCAGACACCGTAAGACTCGTTGCACCTAATGTGTGTTACGAACACTCACTTCAACACTCCACAAAAACCAAACTCACAACCAGAACACTTCTGCAAACTGCAAATAAATTTTATCAATACAAACCTCACAAAATACCAACACGTACAGTTTCACAGCTGAACAGAAAAACTGTTGCGAGCAAGCTGTTCTTGCATAAGGCATGTTTCCATAGCTACGCCTTTTATTACAGGATTGAACCACATCGCAGTGAATAGTAATTCGCGTATTTAATAATTAATGAGGTAAATTAATTTAAACACTAGGATGGCTTTATATTATGGGAAAAGAGAGCTCTTGGCGTTATATTTTTAGAGGCATTTTAATGTCCTGTGTTGCATTATAGATGCTTTCACTTAAGAACCTACGAATTATCGAATATAATTTTAAGTGTGCATTCATATATTAAAAAGGTAAGCAGAGAGAATTAATGTTTTATTTCTTAAACATGATCAATTTAATCCTTAATGAACAACTAATCTATGCTGTGAACTTTTAGAGTTAATATTTACGACAAGTTACAAATATTAGTCGATCTAAATAGTGTCCGCTGCATGCACACGATGATATTTATAAGCATATACTTACAAAAAAAAGTTTAATTAAATGATTATTTTTATTATATGAAAATTTTATTAGTAAACAAAAAGATAAAAGGTAAAAATAAAAACATACTTCTGATTACAAATTATTAATTTATTCTTTTTTTTTATTTTTTTTATTTCTAATTTTTATTTATTATCTTTTCTAAAAATTTAAAATATTTTCACTCACGTTCTTGAAGTGCACAGATGGAACATACTCTTATTTTCACATATTGATCGACATGAGAATATAAACAATGTGATAAATCGATAAACCGATTTCGTAAGGTTATTCGAAAATAGGAAAATAATTAAAAATACATTAAAATGAAATTTTAAATACGCAATATTGAAAATTAGACGTGACGTTTAATGTAAATATGAAACTAACACCTTGAAATGATTTCCAAAGTATTCTTAGCAGAGGCGAAATAAACTCTCCGAAGAGTGGTTTAAGCTTCGAGTGTAGGCCTAATTTATTTGCTCTTATTAATAGATTTTAGGAACGTTTCATTTTCAGTGATATTTTTGTATGATATTAGAATAGTGTGTGTGTGTGTGTGTGTGTGTAGAAATGTAGAAATGTTTTTAAAACACTTAGAAGAATTTGATTTTCTCTTGAGAAATAAGATTGTCTCATTTCTTTCGATTTAAAAAAAATTAAAATCACAAATTAATTAAGGACTTAGTTAACTCTTTAAATAAGAAGTGAAGAAATGCACTATGAGGAGCTCTACTGAGAAGATTACGAGTAGAGATACCATCTGAAGAAATTGATTCCATCTGAGAACGAATTTGGAGAAATCCAACTGTCGCTCAAAAGTTTCCTTATAATCACAGTGAGGTAAGTTTAAAAGAATATTCAACCTATATAATCTCAATACGTAAAAATTTTCAAAATTTAAATTTAAGAGGGTGAGTGACTCCATCCATGTGTGTGTGTGTGTGTGTGTGTGTGTGTGTGTAGCTTGATGATTTAGATGATTTAATGACTCTCATCGACAGAGTTTATCTTAATTTATTTCGTTGCTTAATCCAGTGTTATTCGAAGTGTATGTTGTGATAAATATGGTAAGTTAAAAATTGTGCAAAAGGTTAAAAATTCTAAACATAATTCTGAAAAAAAAATTATTATACAATTGTTTTCAGTCAGTATACCTTAGAGGTGTGTGCACATGATTTCTTCAATGATATCAAACGTGAATCGAACGTGCTGAGTTTCTGGGTCTTCGAAATATTAAAGGGTGAGTCATTTTTCTGTTGCTGTTAACTACGTACTTATGAGTTATTTTGTAAACTGTTATAATAGAAAGAAGAAGAATCTGATATCATATTATGAATAAAGTGAATAAAGGGTGATCAGATTAGATCGTAAATTGATTAGAAATTACGGTATTCACACTTCAAAAGTTTACTAATTTTTTAATTAATAGCTAACCTGTGAGTAAAAATTACAATTCTGGATTTTTTTTATTATGATTTTTATTTGTGTCGAGTTATCCGCTTAAAGCATAAATGGTAAGATGAGTACTTATGTGACTCTTTCTTAAAGAACTGATCGCGTTAACCATTACTGATTAACATAAGCGATTATTCCAGAAATATAACTTTATTGTTTTCTTTCTTTTTCTTTTTTTGGAAATTTTAAATTTTTCTGAAATACTCTAGTCGTGAACAATCTTGTTAAGTTGGTCGTAAGTAAATCTCTCTCTCTCTCTCATATTTAGTACCAATAATCAGGACAGATGTTCAGGAACTTAGTTTACCACTATGACAGTAACGTTTGCGCTACACCTTAGTATATCACTAATATTTTTATATAATACTGTAGAGTTAAGGAATGTTGTTCTGTTTTATTTTATTTTTCCGCAAAACCTTATTCTCTAATAAAGACATTTTGTGTATAACCCAGTTGACAGGGGTACATATAACGTAACATCTTAGCAGTGTATGTGTGTGTGTGTGTGTTTTGCTTGTATGATATAACCAATAGTCAACTGAAAATAGAAGTTTATAGTTATGTTTATAATATTTCATTCATTTTATTTATTTCAAATTGTTTATTTACAACAGAATTCCACAAGCAATGTGTACATTACTATTATTATTACGTTTGATGTTAAAATCAGCATAATAATCTTCAATACTTTCATCTTTTAGAAGTATACATATTGACAATTTTGAAATGCTGTTGATATAATTAACAGTATAAGAAATTATTAGTGATTGGTTCCACACAATTCAAAGATGTGTGTTCAGCTTATGTTAAGATGTCTGTATCCCATTAAGATACGTAACAATAATTATTAATAATAATAATTTAACAAATATACCACATATGCTTAGTGTACAGTAGTCCCACCTTATCCGCGGAGAATACGTTCCAAAACACCACACGGATGCTTGAAACCGCGGATGGATGTTTGTTTCCTATCTTAACTTAGGAAATATCCCATTTTAATAACAATAACTAATAAGAAAATAGAAGAATTATAACAACATACGGTAATAAAAGTTATCTGAATGTGAATGAAACTTAGCAACTCTCAGCAAATGTGCAGCTTTTTTTTACCTTTGCAACGAGTCGCCCTGTTGTTGGACTACCTCAGGGATCAGCCGGATTGTCTATTACTATAAGAAAGAGCCAAGCAGCTGCTTCATTTCGGAGATTTAAATTACATATGCAAAGTGGATATTAGATCCAACATTATTTCAAATCCGAATATTTATAGAAGCTATGAAAGTTTCTTAAGTTGACCCGAGAGCTTACGAGAATACATCATAGAATCCCCGACTTGCACTACCTACTTGATTTAAGTAGCTAAGCAACTCGTATTTGCCGATGATTGTATTCTCGTAAGCTCTCAGGTCAACTTACGAAACTTTCATAGCTTCTATAAACATTCGACTTTGAAATAATGTTGGATCTAATATCCACTTTGCATATGTAATTATAAATTGTTTATTTCAGAATTTTCCATTTAATATCTTCGGATCGGGGTTGACCGCGGATAAAGGGGGTAAAGAATTGGATTCTCGGATTGGAGAATCCAATAAACCCTCATAAAAGCTCAGTCATAGTTTTCTCCAGACGGAAAGTCTCCATCAATGATGACATTCAGTTTTTTGGAGAAAAAATTCCATGGTAGACAGAAACCAAACAAATATCTCGGAGTACAATTTGACAAAAAAACTTCGATTTACCAGCCACCTCAAACTCATTGGCTGAAAGGCATCTTGAGCTATGGCTTTAGATGCCTTACAGTCAATAAGGCTGTAAGGCATCTAAAGCATATCCAATGTGGTTGATCATGGGGTAAAGCACAGCAGTAAAGTAGATATACAAAACAATTACCAATATACCTGATTGTGATACGTCCTATAATTACTTATGCCTCCCCAGCATAGAGCCATACTTCTAAATCAAATATTCTGAAACTACAGCGAATTAAAATCATGTGCCTGCGGATGATTCTGGACGCCCCATGGTTTATTAGAAACACCAAGATTCATCGAGAGGTCAGAAGTCCATACACCTCCTCCCTTCTTCTCGATCTAGCTGAAAGGTTCTTCACTAAGGCAAGCACGCACTCAAATCCACTAATCCAACAAGCCTCCAATTATGATGAATCAGTCTACTACAAACATAAAAGATCGAAACGAATTCTACTTCCAGCTGAACACAACTAACTAAAATGCTAGCAAGGGGGCGAGCATAAAGCTCAAAACAATCAAATTCATAAATTTGCTTATCCGACAAGGGGGGGGGGGAGGGTGACGGGATATGAAAAGCATGTTTGCTTCACCCGTCTAGTCAGTATTGTTGTTCTTGGTGTTGACATGACAGTATAAATAAGATGATGGCCAATTTCGTTAAACCTCGTAAGGTCATTCGAAACTGAGAATATAATAATAATAAAACACCTTAAAACGAAATTTTAATTAAGCAATAATTAAAAGTTGACGTAAACTCGAATGCAAATATATAATTAAAGTCGAGAAATTATTTCTAAAGAATTCTTAGCAGATGTAAGATTTTGCTACCGTTAGTAACCTGATAAAGAACTCTCAAAGAAGTGATTAAATTTCGATGGGGCTACTATATTCGCTTTTATTAATATATTTTGGGACTCTCTCATTTTCAGTGACATTTTGTATGTATATTATATTACTGCACTGTATATTTTGTATAATTTAAAAAATATATATAGTGAATTATCCTCAACATGAACGAGTTGATAAAAAATCGTATGATTCCTTTCAATTTAATCAAGATGTAAAGCACAATTTAATTAAGGACTTAGTTAACTCTTTAAATAAGAACTATAGAAGGCATTATGAGAAGATCTACTGAAAAGATTACGAGAAGAGAAACCATTTCTTGATCCAGTCTTAGTGAAGAAATGAATTCCATGTAAGGAACGAATGTGAAGAAATTGAACTGCTGCTCAAAATTTTCCTTATAATCCCAGTGAGGTAAGTTTAAAAGAATATTAAACTTGTAATCTCAATACGTGAAAAAATTTAAAATTTTTAAATTTAATTGTGCACGTGAATGCGTGCGTGTGTGTGTTGCCAAAGCTGTCGATTTTTTAAGCTACGGCAATATTCAAACTACACATCGCTGATCTCTGCAGCGAAAAAGAGATTACACTTAGAGATGCTGTAGATCAGGGGTCGCAAACTGGCTGCCAGCGGGGTGGGGAAGGCTTCGTATCCGCCCCGTGACCGTAAGGATTTCTCTTCCGAAAATCAATGTTTCTAACATCCTGCAGGGATTAAAACGAAAAACATTGAAACTTATAAATGTTTTATGATAGCTTTAAACAAAAGTAAAACTTCTTACTTCAATTCTTTGTACCATCTTTCCATCATCAAATGTTGGCAACACTGAATGGAAAGAATTGAAGAATTGAAGAAAATTAATTAATATTATTCAGTTCACGTTTTTTCATTAATATTAAAAATATTAAATAAAAATTACAAATGGAAGTAATTGAACTCCAGTGCAATTCTGAACTAAAAAATAAATACAAAGAAGTTGGCACACCAATTTTTTATAAATACCTCGGAAGTAAATATCCCAATTATTAAATTTATTGCGCAAAAATGTTGTCAGTATTTGAAAGCATCTATGTACGTGAACAATTATTTTCAATTATGAATCTTAATAAGTCAAAGTTCCGCTCACGGATGAAAGATTCTAGAAAAGATGTCAGGTTTCAGGATCAAAATCAAGTTAAAAAAAGAACTCGTAGATAAACATCTTTATTTTTGTAAGTCAAAATTATGTAATTAAATAATTTTCTTAAAATATGAATAAAATGTAATTGAGCTTATATTTTCTAAACTTGTCATATTTTTAAAATTAAAAATAAAAATGATTATAAATTTAAAATTTAAATGGTGGTGTAACTGTCTACATAAGTCGTAAAGGTCCGGGCCTTTGAACCAAAACTTAAACTAAAAAAGAAAGGTTAGAGCCTTTCTTTTTTAGTTTAAGTTTTGGTTCACAGAATAATATTGAATACGACCCGCGTCAGATATACATCTATTTGACTGGCCCTTTGCTGCTTTTGAGTTTGAGACCCCTGCTGTAGATTGTCTAAGAAAATGTATTTATAATCTTTCCAATTATGTTTCGAGAAATTTCACTTTTGTAATAATTTACTACTATAAAGTTCCCCATAATGGGTCGCATTCTATTCTCGGTTTAAATAATGACAACAGACGCCAAATCAAAGTTTGCGTTGATAATTATCACATTTTCTTAATTGCATAATATAATATTCAGCTGATTGTGCTCGTGGCTCAACTCTCTGCCCAACAGAACTTACAATGACTCTCATTCCACGTAACGCGTATAATGAAACCACTCATTTCAACATTCGACGAGAAAATAATCAGCGAGATCGGCTTTCATAAGAAAGATAATTGCACTAAGCTGATAAATTTAAAACAGCTTACCCCATACTGTGTCAATCGGTAGATAATTATTCAGTTATAGTTTTGATTTATTTTATGGTTTCTATTGATTCTGAAATTTCTAAATTCTATTGATTCCCTTGCATTTTAAACAATATTCGGGTTAAGATCCTAAGACATATCACGAGCAGATATCGCGTTATCCTTTGATAACTGATTTGCGAAGATTATAGGATTCGTACATCAGAACATTTGAAGAAATGCACCTGAGTAGTGCTTCCCCTAATTAGTGCATTAAACCATAAGGAGGTGTTTAAATTAAAAGACAGACGCAAATCGTGATCTAATTATTACAACTTAAGAGTGCATCATCAAATGTTAATTCATAAACGATGCGCTCGCGCCCGTGTGTGTGTGTGTGTGTGTGACTTGATGATTTACCGACTGTCAGAGACAGATCGAATCTAAATTTATTTCGTTTCTTAATCCAGTGTTACTGGAACCGCATCTTGTCTTCAGTGTGATTGGAAGAAGTAAGAAATTCTCGGCAGCAGAATTCTGAGGAAAAATATTTACACAGTTTGCAGTCAGGTCACCTTACAATCAGATGTGTGCAGAATTATTTCCTCAGCGATATCCAACGTCAACCGAACGTGCCGTGTTTCAGGGACATCAAAATATTAATGGGTTAGTCAATTTTCCGTTGCTCTTAACTACTTATTTATGAGTTATTTTATAAACTGATATAATAGAAAGACTGTAATAACGTGTTTAGTAAAAAAGTTGTGAGGTGTTCAGATTGGATCGTAAATTATTTGGAAAGTACGGACTTCAGACTTCGAAATTTTACTAATTTCAGTTATTAACCTTTGAATCAAAATTCTACCATCAAATATGTCTAAAGCAAAACTGAAACGATAACTAATCTTGACCTTTTTAAAGATAACTTAGTGCTTTAATCAGTACCGATTAAGATAAGCGAATTACATCCAAATATTTTATGACGAAATATAACTTTCGCTTTTTTATTTCATTTTTTTTAAATTTTGGTGGAAAATGTTCTGAAATACTCTGGAATTGATGAATCTCTCTCACACTCACTCTCTCCAGTGTAACCAACACTAATAGTGTGAAGGAATTTAATTTACTACCAGTAATGTTTGCGCAAACTAGGCGGTATTAGTGTTCTTCATATAATGTTTTAGAGTTAACGAATTTTATTCTATTTCTTTTGCCCCGCAATAGCCTGTTTTCAAATAAAGACATTGTTTGCATAAATCCCAGGTGCGTAGAATGTACTATCTTGGTAATTTTGTGAGTGTGTTATGCTTCCTTAACACAACCAATAATCACCTGAAAATAGCAGTTTGTAATTATGTTTATAATTTTCACACATTTTATTTATTTGAAATTGATTTTATTTATTATAGTGTTCCACAAGTAATATATTCATTAACGTTGTTACTTTCTATGTTGATATCAACATAATAAGCCTTATTAGAACTTTCCTTTTTACAAGGATTACATAATAATAAGCAAAATCATATTAACAGCTTAAGTAATTCATTGTGATTGCGCCAACACAATTCAAAGCTGTGTGTTTACCATATGTGAGTATGCTTATAGGCAATTAATAATAATAATAATAATAATTTAATAAATAATCCACATTTTATTCGTGCACTGCTATTTTGTACAATTTTCACAAACGGAAGTAAGATTTTCTGCCTTAATATTTAAAAGGAATGTCTAATTACAATAAGTAGTTAATTGCTTATTTTAAATTACGATTTTAAGGTGAATAGCAATTCCTGCATCGACAGGAAAGTGAAACTTCATAATCGTAACTGTAAGACAATGCTGAACTTCAAGGACTTCTCGGGAATTCTGGTAAGGCTTTCGTCATATGCAAGTGGTAAGAAGGCATTATCAATATAATTCTAATTTATAATAATCTTTATATAAATTTTTGATATACCAGAAGGAATCTGGTGCTAATAGAAGTACAGATTTTATTTTAGGATGTTAAAATTAAATCCACAATCAATTCCTATTCATTGCGTATTATCTACATTGGAATACCATAAGTAGGAGTAGAATTGTATTAACATCGTCAATTTTATTTCATTTATGAAAGGGTAAAATTCAGTCTTAATAGAATAAATGCATCTTGATAATTTAAAATAAATTTCGTAGATACATCTGAAATTAATGTTTTATAAATTTCAAAAATGTACACAAAAAGAATATCCACGTTTGATTTTTATTGTTTGAATCCTATAACTAAATTAAACGAAATATTGGCACCAGTTTCAAATAATATATTGGTTTTTAATTTTAATAGCCTGTGTAGCTCAGTAGAAGTGGCGTTTGCTCTCTACAGCGCTTGACCGCACGAAGAAAGGATTTGGTGGTTCAAGTCTAGTCACTGACTAGAGGAAATTTTTCTAAACCTTTTTTCGACCGGTTCCCGAGTTAGTCGATCTCTGGCACGGGCAAGCGGGTTTTTCCTCCCGGAAACTCGGGTTTTTCGTCCCGTAAACTCAAGAAAATCGACCGTAGAACCCACAATATTTTCAGACATTAAATATATTGTGTTAGGGTTAGGCACCACGAGATGGCGGCACATTTGAGCCGTCTCTCTTCACTGTGTACTGCTTAATTAGTGATAGCCTTGGGCCATCTATCTCTGATTGGTACCAGTGGGGCTTGAACTGCCCACTCAGTCTCCAAAAGTTAGATAGGGCTAAATGGCCTCGCCTACTCCCCGTATACGGGAATAAAAAGGCGTTAGCTGATTTTTTTTTTTTTTTTTTTTTGCTTAACGCAAACAAGAGCCTTCACCGAACAACACTCCAACATAATACGCTTTCTCCAGAAGAAGAAGAACACACGCAGACACGATAACACTCCTTGCACCTAACGTGTGAAGTGGAAGCACTCACTACAACATATTCACCATCAAACAAATACACAACCAACACATTTGTACAAACGTAAAATGAAGTTTTATCAACGCAATCCTCACATGAAGGTGAACGCAAACAATTTAACAGCCACAATGAACTCCTCACTGACCACATAATACACTTTCCCAACAGAACAAAACAGACACCGTAAAACTCGTTGCGCCTAATGTGTGTTAACGAACGCTCACTTCAACACTCCACCAAAACCAAACACACAACCAACACTTTTCTGCAAACTGCTAGTAAAGTTTTATCCACACAAACCTCACCTAAATACCAACACGAACAGTTTTACACCTGAACAAATAAACTGTTGTGAGCAAGCTGTTATTGCGTAAAGCAAGATTTCGATAGCTGTGTCATTTGTTACAGGAAAGGATCACTGCGGAGTGAATAGTAATTCGTGTGTCAATGTATAACTGTAGAAAATGAACACTGCAAGAACGGACGTTTTCTGTATGCGATATTTTTAATTTCTTTTATAAATTAAATTAATTTACGAAAATAAATTAACATAAAAATTAGGAAATGAAGGATAAGTTTACATTATCGCGAAAAAGTAAGCTTTTCACGTAACATTTATAGATAGGGCAGTTTAATATACTTTTCTGAATTTCGCTTCAAAAGGTAAGTAGATAGAATTTATAGTTTATTTCTGACACATAAGTATTCAAATATTTCTAATAAGGGAGCTCAGCCTTTTGGACGGATGGAAACTGAATGGATAGACTGCATCCGGTGGAGTTTAGTTAGCACGAGATGTTCGTTAAACTTCAGTTCACAATGGTAAAATATTCGGAACATCAGGACAATAACTAAATGTCCTACCAGGAGTGGTTGGAAGATTTCTGTCAGGAATATTTCCTAATATCTTCTCGATGATCCTGTTAAGAAGCAGAACAACAAAATTAACAAAGAAAAGAACGATTTCAGCAGAAATTGAAATCACAGAAAAAATACAAAAACAATTTTAAAGAGCACATTGAAGAATGAATGGCATTTGATAGAATACTCAGGAAGATGATAAGATGTTGACCATGATTTGAAGGTAGGAAGAAACAGAGGCAAACACCAAGCAGAGACAGGAATTGATCACCTGGACCATTCGTAAAAGGAGATAGAAGAACAAATTTAAAACTTTTACTAAAAACAAGGATGTTCATCTTTTTTGTAACCAGGCTTTCAAATTGATCAATTCGTGGATTAGGCCTACTGGGGATACCACGTTAAAAAAAACGCGCCTAGTACTCTACCTCCGAGGTGGTGTGGAAAATGAGTAAAACTGCTACTTTCTGTTTCTTTATTCTCATTAGAAAGAGGGATGTCAGCTTAAATATAGACACGTTATGTATCCTGTCTTTATTATACTTAGATGAGTAAATGTCGATAAATCTAGTTGTATGTTCACCTTCTCTCAAAGTAAGATAAAAACACACCAACAATATATCCAACAGCATGCAAAAACATGTTGTTGAGTCATCTGCGCAAAAGGTTCATTTTTGAAGGAACAGTCAGGATAGGGCATATAGTAAGGGTAAACAGTACTATAAGAAAAAAACCATAGAGTTGAGTGACTTTAGACTTAAAGTAATCGTTCATCCACTGCAGCAGCTGCTGTTTTGTGTTGTGGTGTTTTGTGTTTGGTAATGTAAAAATAATGGGTGAGCCACAAAATTCTTTGAAAGTTTCTTTGTGAAAAGTTCTAATTGTTTAGAATTTTATAACAGAAAGTTATCATAAATATAAGATCAGAGCTGATAATCAGTGAAATAATAATAATTATAATAAATAACTATTTATTTGTGGTGCCATATGAAGTAATCTAAGAAGAAGAAGAATGAAGGGAAAATATTATGAAAAATCGACAGTGGGTGAAAAATACGAATTTTCAGTTATCATTGCTATAATTGATTGCCAATTTCCTTTGAATAAGAGTTCAAATTTATTTCCTAAAGAAATTTGTATTTCTGATGGAATTAGTGTAAGATATGCATTGACAAAATCACCTTGTAGTTGGAAAGAATTACCTGAAAGAGTTAAAAAACAGAATTCTTGGTTAATAAAATATAACCATCAGCTGAAATGGGAAATTGGTTCACTATCTTTCGACAAAGTAAGAAATTGGATGATAGAATGAACATGCAAATATCACATATTACTGGCCAAAGGAAGAGAAAAATTAAAAACATTAACGAGGTTAATAGGGAGACCTGTTCTTGATTTAAATGAAATTCGATGCCCAAAACGTGAAAACATATCGTGTACTTTTAAATGCTTTTGGAAACATAACGAAAGATCCTGTGCTTTTAATAATTCTCAGAAGTATTTGTATTGGTTTCAAAAATATAAATATGCAACCCTTAATTTTACTACAGTAATAAATTCCGAACGATCACCAAATGGAAAATTAACATTCAGATGAGAGTCACATTGTCAAAAACCACATGATGGTAATTCCACAAACATGGGAAGAACCTTTGATGTATTTTCAATTTATTTATTTATTTTCTCTATTGTTAGATTCAGTAAATACAATTTTTAAATAATATTTCATTCAAATAAAATCGCCCACGTCCGCGGGTTAGCCTAGTGGCTATGCGCTTCGAAACCATATGCCATGGGGAAGGAGTGTCCTAGGTTCGATTCCCGTCGGTGACGTGAGGAGCTGAAGGATCTTCCTCAGCCATAGCCAAGTTAGCCAGTCTTGGGCGTGGACAGCAGGGTTTTTTCCCCAGTTTATTCTGGGTTTTTTCTTCCCGCAAAGCAGACAAAAGACAGTATTTCATATATAAATATGTCGTGTATGGAAATAAATAAAATACATAAACCAATAAGTAAACAGATATATTTATATAAGATAGTTATGTAAATACAAGTATACTTAACTATTTAGTAATTATGTATTTATAATCTGTATTTATATTTATAAGTGATGTCTCATTTCACTGAAGAGCTAATTTGTATTTTAAGGGGAATATTAAGTTCTGTTTCGACAAAAAAGTGGACTGAACTATTCAAAGTTTCTTGTCAAGAACGTTTAAGAACTTTAAGAATTTAATAAAATACAACACGATTTAACTGCATATATTTCCACTTGTAGCACGGAATTCTCATCGGACTGCACAACATATTCATCTTATCATATGTATCATTTCTCTAATTTTCATGTCACCATGATATCTGAATAGTTTCCTTTTCAGCTCTGTAGGTCTCACGGTTTCTTCTACCAAGCGGGTGTTTGTGGATCATTTCTGTAAATACAAAAGCACGGTGTTCATTTGTGGGTTGTAATACTGGTACGGGAAGTAATTTGTTGATTGCTACCTTGTTATCTATTATACTGTTCTGGATATTCCATAGTTAGAATCAAAATAGTATTTCTACCGAATACTGGAATAGGGATTTTATCTGCATTAAGTGTTTTGGTTTCTGTCATTGTGGCAGAGATGCATGCCATCAAGTGTGGCATCTTCTGTTTTATTTATTTCCATAAAATCAGCTTTTGACATTTTATGTTGCAGTAATTACAATCTGTTTTGGATGGGTTGCAGTGTATACAGAGAGTTATTATCGCTAAGATGTTTTCTATAATTAGATTAGTTTTTTTTTCTCTTTCGTATGTAGGAGCCATGTATTTATAAGCAAAGAGTGCTATCACTCATCTGGAGTTAGTTCTACAGATCGCAATCGAGGAGAAGTCAGAGATATGGTTGCTACATTGTGGGTGATCCGATCAGACCTGAGCGCCAGTTCTGGTTTTAATGGAACTGCACTTTAGACATAATTTAATTTAATATTAAGAAGTTCTCATGCTTGATATGGGTTTTTATTTATTTATTTTTTTCATATTACTCCCTCGCACGAGAGGTTACAAAGCCTATAGCTCCAACAGCGCTTTAATAAAGCACATCAGTGTTTTATGAACAAGTGGAGGTCGTTTCGTGCTTGCAGTATACTGTCACGTCGCAATCAGAGGCTTGCTTCATAAATGGATTAGGGTGAGTGCTTGCTCTGGCGACGAATTTTTCTGCTAATTCGTGTAGGAAGGATGAAATGTATGGATTTTGGTCTCCAGATGGATCTGTGTGATTCTGATACACCATGGTGCGTCCAGGATCACCGTAAGCACTTGTTTTGGATCCTCTGTAGTTTTAGGGTATTTGACTTAGGGTATTGCTCCACGCAGTGGAGGCGTAAGTAATTACCGGACGTATCACCATCATGTAAATTAGTAGTTTGTTTTGTATATGGAGTTTACTTCTGCAGTTGATCATGGGGTAAAGCTGGGCTATAGTTTTGGATGTCTTGCAGCAGATGAGGTTAACGGGACTGTTAAGTGTTAATTTTTTGTCAAGTTGAACTCCCAGATATTTAATTTTTGCTTGCCATGAGATCTTTTTACCATAAGGTTGGATGTCTTCATTGATGATCACTTTCCTTCTGGTGAAAAGCATAGCTGAGTTTTTCTGTGGATTGACCTGAATCATGAAATCCGACAACCATTTTGCAAGAGAAGGAATACTATCCTGTAGTCTTCTGACTGCCAGGTTGGGGCTGAGAGATCTGGCCAATATTGCGGTATCATCTGCATATAGTGCTGTGATGATTGTTCTTGGGTTTTGCGGGATATCTGCTACATATATTGTGAACAATAACTACAAAAGAGCCCTGAGGAATACGTGCAAGAATTTTTCGTCTGCATGATACAATTCATTGTTTTTTATCTGAATATATCTATCAGAGAGAGAGAGAGAGATAGGATTTCATTAGCCTTACGGGGTTTATGGGGACGTTTGCTTTTCTAAGTTTGTAGAGAAGTGTTTGGTGCCAGACCTTGTCAATAGCCTTTGCTAGATCCAGAAACACGGTTGCGGTATGTTGGTTCCTATTGAAACGGTATGTGATGTGTTCCACTACTCGGTGTATTTGTTGGTTGTACTCTACTCTTTTGGGAAACAACACTCTTCACTAGGAATGATTCTTAGCTTCTCTGTTGTATCTTGTAATCTAGAGAGGATTACTTTCTCTGCGATTTTATCAAGGCTGAATAGTAGGTTGATGGGCCTGAAATTTTGGGGAAGAGTTGTGGGTCATTTCCTGTCTTTTCTACAGCTGTTATGTCAGCAGTTTTCCAGGCTATGGGAAAACGTTGCAGTCTTATTGTTGCATTTGTTATGTTAACTATAAGAGCTATGGCCTTTCTAGGAAGAACCTTCGTGATTTCGTTCGAACCTGGAGCTTTTTTGGAATTTAAGTACTTAATTATATTATATTATACTTAATTATATTATATTATATATTATTATACTTAATTATATTATATATTTTTATTATATTTAATAATTATATTATATTATATTATGTATATTATACTTTATGGTTATATTATGTATTTCTATCGGAGTGGTAAGAGCAGTCCTAGGCAGGTCTGGAAGCTATAAAGGTCCTTAAAAGGACTGGCTTAAAGGGGCGAAGCAGGAATACTTTTCATATTCCCCGTTATATGTAGAGGAGTGTAAGGATGAGGTGTTATTGAGCTATCAAAGGTCTGATCATTGCAGGAGGGTAAGAGCCATAGCCGAGCCTCATTAGAACTTAATTCGCTAATGTATAAGTAAAGCCACCTCTAAAAATAAGGACGATCCCTAGAGCACTCAATAATGGCTGAAAGACCGTCCAACTCAGCGTTGGCTCTACTCAGTGACGGGTTTCCCCACCACCGAGCAGAACCGCTCATATTTCAGGGAAAAGCATCCACCGACAGTGCCCCTCACCAGGCCATGTTGGAGACACCCTCCCGGCAGACTCAAAATGCTCTCTCAGGGTAAATCCCCCGAAATCTAAGCCCCTCCCCCTCACTGGGAGCAAAATATCGGAAAAAACCTAAGAGAACGAAACTCAACGTCCCAGGGTAATGGCAATGCCCAGCCTCAGTTAAAACTTCCTTGGCCACAGCATTGCCACCCATCAACCTGAGTCACTTTCTTCTTTTTATTTTACATTATTATAGTCCTTATAAGGACTGGCTTAAAGGGGCGAAGCAAGAATGCTTTTCATCTTCCCCGTTATCTGTAAAGGACAGTGTAGGGATAAGGTGTTATTGAGCAATTAAAGCTCTGATTATGGCAGGAGGGTAACAGCAATAGCCGAGCCTCAGTTAAAACTTCATTGGCTACAGCATTGCCATCCATCACCCTCCAAGGGTATTGGATTGAATGAATCAATCCTCTATTTCATTTACATTATTAGTCCTTATAAGGACTGCTTGAAGGGTCGAAGCAAGAATGCTTTTCATCTGCCCCGTTATCTGTAGGGAACAGTGTAGGAATAAGGTGTTATTGAGCTATTAAAGCTCTGATCATGGCAGGAGGTTAACAGCAGTAGACGAGCCTCAGTTAGAACTTCATTGGCTACTACAGCATTGCCATCCATTACCCTCCAAGAGTAATGGGTAATGAGTGATTAATCCATTACCCTTGGAGGGTAATGGATTAATCACTCATTAATCCCAACCCTCTCACGGTCGATTAACTCATTTTTAGAATATTTATAATAATATGATATAGTACATTAAATGGTGCATGCTATAATGTTTAATAATTTAAAGAATTTAAAAATTCAGAAAAATGTATTTTTGGTAAACAAATTACGAATATTATTGCATTATTTTTAATAAAAACTAGAAAAGGTTTCATTGAAAAAATGTACTAAGAATGAATGATCTATTTCAAAGAGAAGAACGAAAGAGAGAGAAAGGGATAGTTTAAAATTTTGCTTCTTTATTAGTTTAAGGATGTCTAGAGATAACTAGAGACGTGAATGATAAATCATCTATTTAGGAGTCATGCGTTCTTCAGTTATTCTGAAAGAAGTATGAAAACTGGTTCTAGAAAGTAAATTGTGCTGCTTTGAGTTGTCAATTGTTTCTATCATGAAATTATTATTATTATTTCAAATATCTCACTGTCCGACATCCATCTTCCTAACCACAAAGCGCTGACTGATCCTAAAACCACAATCATCACACAGGTGAAAACAACACGTTATCTCGGGCTTCACGTCGACGCTGATCAAAGTTGGAAATTATCTGCACAACAAACTCAGGATAACAGCAAGCAAACTATATCGATTAAAAGACATTGCTCCGACACACAGAAAAATATTAATCTATAAAGCATTATGTGAAAAAATGTTAAGCTACTCAATCACATCATATTCATTCTGCGTAGACTGCAAACTTAACAGATTACAATCATTGCAAAATAAAATGGTAAAACTGATATTCTTCTGGGAACAAACAAAACAGCCCAAACTTATACGGGCAGCAACCACAGAACACTTTAAGGTGAAACACTTATGCCACTACACAGTCATGCTGAAGCATTACATCATCCCAACCTACAGAGTAACCAGAACAACATATCAGATAATAAGACCATAGTCAACAAACTACATAACATTTAAGTGTAAGAATCACTACTGGAAAGCCACGCCAAGCGTCTGCATACTTGACATGACATGATAAACAACCTGCCATTCGACGACAGAAACCTAAGAATCTACAGAGAGCGGAAACAGGGCACTATATGAATATTATAGCGAGACTGAAAATTTGAGGGAAATTGCACACCCACACCCACACACCTATAACGAATTCCTCTCAAACACCATTAATAGAGCACAAACAAGTCATATCCGAATCCAACCATTCCCCCCCGCCCTTCAAAGAGGTTAAACCGTGCTCATGCAGTGGAAGTCTGTGGGCACGTGTACTGATCTTTACAGGTTAACCAGAAAAAAGCATTTATATATATATATATATATATATATATATATATATCTTTTTATATATGTTTCCATGCACATACATATAAACAGTTAAATCTATACCTGGGTCGCGAAGGCTAGTGAAACAAAACCAAGAAACCAGCGCCATCTATTACTTCCTCAGATATGCCCTGCAGAACCTTCCAGGAAGAAAGTAGAAATTCTCCCAACTAACAAACAAGTTTATCAAAAAGAATGTACTCAGTAACTTGTGTACGGAATTTTTTGTACAGAAGTTAAGTAATAATAAAAATTATTACTATTTTATTATAATAAAATTTGAAACACTGATACTGGATTACGACACTAGGAATTATTGCTATTGATTACGTTCGACTCTTAAAAAGCGTATTAGTATTTTTCAAATGTTTTCAATTTTTATATCCAAAATATAAAGCATTTACGTTTTTATATTTTATGGATATTTTCAAAAACGAATTAAATTACATAGTTCGAAATTAACTAAAATAATGGTTTAGTTTTATTAAACACCATACTTGATTCCTCTCAGCTATAAAACATGAAAGTGGTACTTCCAAGGAAAAGCGTTTATTTCGATTAAAATTCGCACAGAAAAATAAGAACTCCAGTCATATTAATAGTTTCCCTGTTGTGAGGTTTTGTAGTCACCAAAATATCACTACTAATAATTCTGTACTAACTCTACTAATCAATGACATTAATAACATTCAAATAATGGGCATTATTTTTTGAACCTTCAAAAATATCAACACTAATATAACGATTAAAGGTACAATATAAGTAAAAGTTATTAATATAAAATTATTAATATTATTAATAATTTTATATTAATAATAATAATTATTATATATTTAACCGTTACCTAATTTTATATTAAAGTTATTGAATAAATAATTGGCGCTTTAATATATTTTAATTTATTAGTTAGTTTTAATCATTAGTTTAAAAATTAGATTTTTTTCTTTAAATAAAATTTTAATTTTTTAAGATTAGCTATTGGGAAATTTTTGAAAGAAATATGTGAAAAGTTAAGTCGGTTACGCATGGTGGAACATGATTTCAATTTATATGTTTGTAAATACAACTCTACTTCAAAAGAAATATTGGTTTGAAAAAATTCTCATACTCCTGATGGATGCAAGAATCCCAATACCCAGGCGGTCCACTGGTTACGGATTTTACGATTTACGGCGTTCTATACTTAGAAACTGGCTCCCATTAGGATAATTAATAATTAAATCAGTAATTCCCAAACTGTTCCCCGATAAATATTCCAATAGTTTCACTGAAATCACGAACTGCACTGGAAATGTTAGGTAGGCCTATGTTCTGACCTTGACGCCGTGGAAAAACCCAGATAAACTAAGGGTGCCGTGAACCGAAACATTTGGAAACAATGAATTAAATAATTAAATGAATAATTCGGAAAATAGTTTCTTCCGCAGATGTAACCAAACGCACGTGTATGAATTTGTTTTTACGTCATGTTTGTTTGAATTAAAAGAAAGAGCACAATAGTTTCTGTAACTTTTTATTAGAGAACAGGGGTATTATAATTATTATTACAAATCTTTACATCCCTACGCCCTTCAACAACTGATACGGTCCTTTTGTGAGATCACATCAGATACCCACGCAACTCAACAACCTACTAAGAAATTTAAAACACGTAGATAACTACAGAACATTAAAACACGAACTCTGGAAAATATACCAACAAATTTAATATACCATTAACACTAATATATACATCCCAAATCACTAGCATCCAATGCCTACATCCCATACATAAATAGTAACAACAAGATAAATAGTGAAGGCTAATTCCCACGCTCTTCATAAAAGCTGACCCAAGCTTCGAAGTAGGTGGGATTAACTCGCGTCACTCATCTACATGTAATCCTTATAATGAAAAAATGCAGATTATGTAACAAAACAGTCAGTAAAGTGTATAACAATAACGAAGATACTGATATTGATATTTAAAAAAATTGTATATATCTAAATAGTCTGTATAATAATAAGCTATGATATTGATACTGAAAAAAAATTATGTACAATTACATTTAAAAAAATCACTGTATTCTAGATTTTGTACTGAACAGAAAATGCAACAGTATGCTTTATTGTATATACGTAAATACTCTGTATGATGATAAATAAAATGCTATTATAGTTTAAAAAAATATATTATTATTATTATTGCCACATGAGCCATTATAGTATTGTTATTATTACCGTATATTCTGCAACACTTCGGTTCTTGGGGTAGAGGCAGAGGGATTTCTACATGTGCCTTAAGTGTTTTAGTTAAAATAATCCAGTTGTTGCACTCTGCAAACTAATTGCAATTTTTTCAACTATCTGGAAATCCATCTTGATCATGGAATTAGGTCGCAAGGCATTTCAATCATGGAATAAACTTCCTTGCGGCATTGAAATATACTCCAAAAGGAAGTTAAAATATAAATAATAAAAGAATATAATATATATAATGATATAAGTAAATACATAATAAAATAATATAATATATATAATGATATAAGTAAATACATAATAAAATAATATAATATATATAATGCTATAAGTAAATACATAATAAAATAATATAATATAAATAATGCTATAAGTAAATACATAATATATATAAGTAAATACATAATATATATATATATATATATTTATATATATATATATATATATATATATATATATATATATATATATATATATATATATATATATATATATATATATATATAAGTAAATACATAATATATAAGTAAATACATAATAAAATAATATAATATATATAATGCTATAAGTAAATACATAATAAAATAATATAATATAAATAATGCTATAAGTAAATACATAATAAAATAATATAATATATATAATGCTATAAGTAAATACATAATAAAATAATATAATATAAATAATGCTATAAGTAAATACATAATATATATATATATATATATATAAGTAAATACATAATATATATATATATATATATATATATATATAATGATATAAGTAAACATAAGTAAATACATAATATATATATATATATATATATATATATAAGTAAATACATAATATATATATATATATATATAATGATATAATGATATAAGTAAACATAAGTAAATACATAATAATATAAGTATATAAGTATAAATATAATATATAAGTATAAGTAATAATTAAACAAATTATTACTTATATTAATCAGAACTCCGTCCATTATTTGTTTAACATAATAATTCAGCATACGAGTCCATACGGAAATAAGTATAAGTAATAATTAAACAAATTATTACTTATATTAATCAGAACTCCGTCCATTATTTGTTTAACATAATAATTCAGCATACGAGTCCATACGGAAAATACATATATCTATTTTGCTCACCTTATTCACCTTGTAGTTAATTTACAAGTTCACCTTATTCACCTTGTAGTTAATTTACAAGTTACAAAATTCATTTATCTTTCAAATATTAATAGAGTTTATGTTATAAAAATAATAGTATGTTTAGAAAGCTAACTTTGTTGAAATTAGTTTTGAAAATCTACATAAATGTAATATATATTATAGAGATCATTATAGTTGCCAAATAATTTATTAAATATATAATTAGATGTTCTTTAGAAATTTTATTATCTTTTATTAACCATGTGAACAAGCTTATTCATGGCTAGAAACAAGTAGTGGAAGTTACTTTAGTCATGTTTTGAGCGAAATCTTAATGCTATTATTATTATTATTATTATTATTATTATTATTATTATTATTATATATCTGTCTAGACCATATAAACGTCCGAGCATCACCAAATAGTTACAATGCATCAGTCATAAAGTGCAAAGTAGCAGACCATTACTTCACCGCTCTAAACCTGCACACCAAGACAATACATATGCAATGTCCCACAGAAGAAAAACGACAGAAAACAATAATAGACGAAGAATAGTCAACCACGAAATATGAAAAACAGACTGGGAAAACCTGGCATCAGATTCAGCAGATACCTTATACAACAACATTAAACTCACACTGGAGAAAATATATAAGAAAGCTACAAAGAAAGTCCGAATTCGATCAAAAACAACACAAAATCCTTGGATAACACAAAACGTAATCCTAGAAATACACAGAAAGGACGCTTTATGGAAAGAATTAAAGCGATATCCAAATAACACAACTTTAAAAACTGAATATAAGATAACAAGGAATCGCCTTACAACACAAATCAGAAATGCAAAAGGAAGCTACTACAGAGACAAATTAACCTCCGCACAAAACAAATGAAACAAACCTGGCATCTGATTAATGAGATGCTAGATTCTGTTCCCAACACCACTGCCTCCGAAACCATAAAACACAGCTTCATGAAAGACGCAAAACCTATCCAACAACTAGCAAATAACTTTAACCAATACTTTGCAGACTCCATCCAAGAACTGCACAGAAATATTTCCCCAATCATAAAAATTCTTCAGATGTAAATCATGAGTTTACACTGTATCTTTGTGAGAATAAGGAAATATAATATTTGGATTGCATATGTGTAAATACTGTTGTATAATCACACCTTTTCAAACTTGGAACAAAAAATAGTAAACTACAACATGTAATATTATACAACTTATATAACTCTGAACAATATAATTGTAAATTATTATTATGATTGTTATATAAAAAAAAAACTGTTATCATCATTACTATTTAAATCTCATTATATGTAGTACAAAATGCTTAACCTTGTAAAATAATATACTGAATAGATGATCATTGTACATATGTAAATATTTGAAAGAACAATAAAAATATATATATAATTACAATTATTATAATAATTATAATTATTATATTATAATAATTTTATATTGATATATATTGAATCTTACAGAAGTATCCATAACTAATGACGAAGCGACTGCTTTCCAAATTCCAGGCTTCCAACAACATATATCTTGCCGCCAAACAAAAAGAGGGGATGGAATATTAATATTTATCAAACAAAAATTAATATCAAAAGAAACGGCCTATCAGTTTGTGCATGCTGAAACCGTTTGCCTCGAAATCACAAATAGACAGCATCCCATAATACTAAATGCTATTTACATGATAAAATTCTTCCACGAACTCAATTGTTGGCTTTCAAGTCAGGAAATATGCTCAACCGAATACCTAATGATAATTGGTGACATAAACATAAATATTGCAAACGAAAACCAGAACAACACTGTACAATATCTAGACACGCTATCCATGTATAATCTAATACCAACAATAACATCATGTACTAGAGAAGAAATATTCGGAAATACTATCACTGCCTCCTGTCTAGATCATATAAACGTCCGAGCACTGCCAAACAGTTACACTGCATCAGTCACAAAGTGCAAAGTAGCAGACCATTACTTCACCGCTCTAAACCTGCACACCAAGACAATAGCCATGCATTGTCCCCCAGAAGAAAAGCGACAGAACACAATAATACACGAAGAAATAGTCAACCACGAAATAAGAAAAACAGACTGGGATCACCTGGCATAAGATTCAGCAGATATCTTATCAACAACATTAAACTCGCACTGGAGGAAATTTATAAGAAAGCTACAAAGAAAGTCAGAATTCGTTGAAAAACAACACAAAATCCTTACAAACCTTAATCCTAGAAATACACAGAAAGGACGCTTTATGGAAAGAATTAAAGCAATATCCAAATAACACAGCTTTAAAAACTGAATATAAGATAACAAGGAATCGCCTTACAACACAAATCAGAAATCCAAAAAGAAGCTACTACAGAGACAAACTAACCTCTTCACAAAACAACATGAAACAAACCTGGCATCTGATCAATGAGATGCTAGAGTTTGTTCCCAACACCACCGCCTCCGAAACCATAAAACACAGCTTCATGAAAGATGCAAAACATATCCAACAATTAGCAAATGACTTTAACCAATACTTTGCAGACTCCATCCAAGAACTGCACAGAAATATTCCCCCAATCACAAAACGAGACCTTCCACTTGAACCACAATCAAAACAGACATTATGGTTCTCAACCATAAAAGAATCAGAACTTTTCTCTGCAATACATCAAATCAAACCAAACAAAGGTCCAGGAATTGATGATATCAGACCTAAAGATATAAAGCAACATGCAACTAGTTTAAGTCCTATCCTAATAAAATTAATAAATAAAATATTTAAAACAGGACAGATTACAAGTATGCTAAAGACCGCCATAATCACACCCATAGAGAAACATGGGAAAAGAAATTCAATCAGCAATTACAGACCCATGGCAACATTACCAATTATCAATCAAATTATGGAGCGAATCATACTGAGGAGACTCACAGCATACACTGAGATCATTCATATTATCCTCAAAATACAATATGGTTTTCAGAAAAATAAGGGAACAGATTCTCTCTTGGAAGACTTTACAGACGTAATTAATACCGCCTTAAACAAAAACAAAATTGCAATTGTAGTCCTTATTGATCTAACTAAAGCATTCGATACACTTACACATCAAACCTTCTTAGAAAAGCTGAGGCATGTTGGAATAGACGGGCCTCTTCACAGGTGGTTTACAAACTACCTCCAAAATAGAAAGCATATCACATGAATCGGATCAAACTGAAGCAGAGAGCTACCAGTAACCTGTGGAGTGCCACAGGGAGCTGTACTCTCCCCAACTATATTCAACATTTACATGCACGATATTAATCAGTTACAACTCAAAGGTAAGATATTCCAATACGCAGACGATACAGCAATAATATCCATCCATAATAACGCAAGCATAGCCCAAACAAATATGCAACATGACATAAATCTGATCACAGACTGTCTCACAAAAAACTCCATACACCTAACCTCGGAAAAGACAAAATTAATAATATTCAGAAATCCACTGACTCGACCAATTGATAACAAATATATAACCATCCAACATCCACTTTCCAACTTGAAAAACACACAGAACAGCAAAACCACTACAATCGCTAAGGTTGAAGCAATACGATACCTTGGAATTTACTTCGATTCAGATATGAACTAGAATAGCAACATAAACCATCTACACAACAAACTCCGAACAAGGAGTGGTAAACTCTACAGGTTAAAAGACATAGTTCCCATACTCCTAAAAACACTAATATACAAAGCACTATGCCAAAATATACTAAGATACGCTATAACAACGTATCCGTTCTGTGCACCCTACAAATTAAATAGATTAATATTGCTACAGTACAAAATGATAAAACTGATCTTTTGGGAACAAAGAGAAAATCACGTCCTTATAAACTTTGCAATGTCAGAACACAAAATACTGACAGCAAAACATTTATGTCACTATGCAGCTTTGCTAAAATATTATTACGATGCCAACTACAGGACAGTCAGAAATACATACCGTATAAGACGACCGAAGACTACTAATTATAACACATATAAATACAATAATCACTACGGAAAGGCCACGCGAAACTTCTACATCCCAGACATGATAAGCAAATTATCTTTTGAATACAGAAACCTTACAAACTAGAATAGCCTGAAAAGAGCTCTAAGGACATACTATGATCAAGAAACACGCACCCAAAATACCATACAAACTTAATGAAACACAATATATTTGTTCACGCTTCCAATTCAGCGACGCATCAATACATTCCAAATTATTGTGTGTGTGTTTGCGTGCGTGCGTGCGTGCGAATTTCTCAATCATAGATTTCGTAGCTCCCAACACAGCAAAAAAAAGAAAAAACATTAAATAATAACCAACTGGTGTCATCATCAGATTAGCTTACATATAATCTTCGAGGATGAAAGCAGAGAAATTAGTTCTCACGCAAGATGTATCACATGTAACCAAGTGCATGTAATTTACGTATCACGTGTAAACCAAAGTAAGTAATGTATGTATTATATGTAAACAAATGTATGTAATGTAATTGTCATATGTAAACAAATGTAAGCAATGTATCATATGTAAACAAATGTATGTAATGTATGTAATAACTGTAACAAAAGTATGCAATATAGAGTGATTATATCCATTGATATTGTATGTGTAGTGTAAAATTGCAAAGAAACATCTGTAATAATCATCATTATGAATATTATAATAATATGTGTTGTAAAAAGTTATTGTTATTATTATTATTTAAAAAAAACTTTATGTATGAGAAATTATTTGTTATGCATAATTGTCTTCATATAATATATAAAATTTATCCGAGGAATAATAAAATGTTTAAAAAAATATTAATATTATTATTATTTTTTATTATTATTATTATATAATTTAATATAATAATAATAGTATAATATTCTAATAAATAAATAAGAATAGAGGTGGCTGTTTAGGCATATTAACGGGCACACAGTGATATCACTGCTCTAGTTTTTTTATAGTATTAAAGTGGTTCCAACTGCTGTTTTAAGTTGAGAGTGTTCCCAAGTAACCCTACTTATCACGTCAAAGACAGTGATATAAAATTCAACGAGATTGGCTAAGAAGAAACCAAATTTTGAAGTGTTGAAAAGTGAATAGACAGGACCGTGGTCAACAACGAGCGAAGACCAAAGGACGTCGCCATCTTTACAATCATGCAATAACTACCCAAGGGAAGAAAGGTGAGTCATGAAGTTCATCAAATGCCTGGAGGATTTATCGTCCGACGGAAATCATATAACTTGTACGAAATGCAGTAGGATTCTACACTTAAAATGTGCCGGCTTTTCAGAAACAACCGGGCAACATAAATATAAATCCGATGTAACACGCGAGGAATGGAATTGTACTCTGTAGGAAGAACAAAGAAACGCACTTAAAGCACCAATCTACGACGCAGCCGATTATACCGGAGGCAAAATTAGATGACGAACTGAACAGACAAAAAAATGCAGATCAGTCCTATAATTTTAACCCTTTAAATATACTAATAGAAAACAGTTTGGAGACCATAAAAGACAGCTTAATAGACCTTGTGCAAGAACTCTTTAATAAACAGTACGAACAAATAACAAAATAATCTAGCGATTATAAAGATTTGGTAAAACATAATAATTAAGCAGTGATAGAAGTCTAGCAAACGGTGAAAGACATTAAAATGAGCATTAACGAACTAAATGACAGGCAACACAATTTGATGAAAGAGACATCCGAACTCCGTCAAGAACTTCATTCTCTAAAACTACAATACGAACGTTTATACAACATAAAGAAGATCTTGTCATAATCGGTCTTCCTGAAACGGCACCTACATATAACCTCAGAGACATGGTTTTAAAATTAGGCCATGCAATTGATATCCCCCTGCAGCATAACGACATTTTGACCGTAAATCGGATTCCTAGGAAGAGCAAAAACCAAGGCTTGCCACGACCGGCACTAGTCATAATTCGTCTTACAAGCAAGTCCACAAGAGACAATCTCATAAAAGCCAGCAAGCAGAAAAAACCAGTTGCCAAGGACTTGAACGCTCAGCAAGACAATACACCAATCTTCCTATCCGAATATTTAACGCCATTCAACCAGAATCTGTTGTACCAAGCAAGGAAAGCAAAAAATAGAAAAAAAATTACCAATTTTTGTGAACCAGAAATGCCAAGATATTCATAAGGAAGTCACAAACTTCAAAGTCGATACAAATTAAAAGCTCTGAAGACATAGACATGCTGCCGCTCTGAAAAACAAAATCCTCCTAATTAGCTCAAAAAGAAGCCTACAATAAAAAAAACAATGTGAACCATCAAGTCAGGTGCAATGACACAGGATATATGGGCAGTTTCACTTTGATCAATCATACCTTTCAGATCATTCATTTGACCTCCCAAACACCTGCCTACTTCCAACACAGCAATCAAATCAATAATATATATATATATATATAACCAGTGTCATCCTCAGATAAGCTAATTACAAAGCTTCGAGGGTGCAGTTGAGTTACATCCAGGTAGTAGTATTTATCTAACATTATTCACTTAACATTATGTAATGAATGCTTGTAGTAAACAGAAAATATGATAGTAATACTTCAGTTATATATTTGTAAATAATTTGTGATGAGAATAATAAACTTTGCCATTGTAAAAAAACAAAAAATATAATAATAATAATAATAATAATAATAATAATAATAATAATTTTTTTATTGTTCTTTCAAATATTTACATATGTACAATGATCATCTATTCAGTATACTATTTTACAAGGTTCAGCATTTTGTGCTACATATAATTAGATTTAAATAGTAATGATGATAACAGTTTTTTTTTTATATTTATAACAATCATAATAATAATTTACAATTATATTGTTCACAGTTACATAAGTTGTATAATATGACATGTTGTGGTTTACTATTTTTTTTTCCAAGCTTGAAAAGGTGTGATTATACAACAGTATTTACACATATGCAATCTAAATATTATGTTTCCTGATTTTCACAAACATACGGTGTAAACTCATGATTTACTTTTAGAAGATTTTTTTTTTTTTTTTTTTAACATTGCATACATTTGTTAGAGTTATTTAATACATTAGTTACATTTATTATATACATTATATTCATTTGTTTACGTATGATACATTACTTGCATTTGTTTACATGTGATATTTACATTACGTACATTGGTTTACATATAATGCATAATACATACATTATGTAGATTGGTTATCATTTGATACGTACATTACATGCATTTGGTTACATATGATACATCTTGGATGAGAACTAATTTCTTTGCTTTCATCCTCGAAGCTTATATGTAAGCCTATCTGAGGATGACACCAGTCGGTTATTATGTATTGGTTTTTTTTTTGCTCTGTTGGGATGCTACGAAATCTATAATTGAGAAATTCCTGCCCGCGCACGCACGCACGCACGCACGCACGCACGCACGCACGCACGCACGCACGCACGCACGCACGCACGCGCACACACACACACACACACACACACACACACACACACACACACACACACACACACACACACACACACACACACACACACACACACACACACACACACACACACACACACACACACACACACACACAATAACTGGGAATGTATTGATGCGTCGATGAACTGGAAGCCTGAGCGAATATATTGTGTTTCATTAAGTTTGTATGGTATTTTGGGTGCATGTTTCTTGTTCGTACTATGTTCTTAGAGCTATTTTCAGGCTATTGTAGTTTGTAAAGTTTCTGTATTCAAAAGGTAATTTGTTTATCATTTCTGGGATGTAAACGTTACGCGTGGCCTTTCCGTAGTGATTATTGTATTTATATGTGATATAATTACTAATCTGAGGTCTTGTTATACGGTATGTATTTCTAACTGTCCTGTAGTTGGCATCGAAATAATGTTTTAGCAAGGCTGCATAGTGACATAAATGTTTTGCTGTCAGTACTTTGTGTTCTGCCATTGCAATGTTTATAAGGTCGTGATTTTCTCTTTTCTTCCTAAAATATCAGTTTTGTCATTTTGTTCTGTAGCGACATTAATCTATTTAATTTGTAGGGTGCACAGAAAGCATATGTTGTTATAGGGTATCTTAGTATATTTTGGCATAGTGCTTTGTATACTAGTGTTTTTAGGCGTATGGGAACTATGTCTTTTAACCTGTAGTTTGCCACTTATTGTTCGGAGTTTGTTGTGTAGATGGTTTATATGGCTATTCCAGTTCATATCTGCATCGAAGTAAATTCCAAGGTATCGTATTGTTTCAACCTGAGTGATTGTAGTGGTTTTGCTGTTCTGTGTGTTTTTTGTGTTGGAAAGTGGATGTTGGATGGTTTTATATTTGTTATCAACTGGTCGAGTCAGTGGATTTCTGAATATCATTAATTTTGTCTTTTCTGAGTTTAGGTGTATGGAGTTTTTCGTGAGCCAGTCTATGATCAGATTAAATCATGTTGCATATTTGTTTGGGCTATGCTTGCGTTATTATGGATGGATATTATTGCTGTATCGTCTGCATATTGGAATATCTTACCTTTGAGTGGTAACTGGTTAATATCGTGCGTGTAAATGTTGAATAGAGTTGAGGAGAGTACAGCTCCCTGTGGTACTTCACAGGTTACTGGTAGCTCTCTGCTTCGGGTTGAACCAATACGTGTGATATGCTTTCTATTTTGGAGGTAGTTTGTAAACCACCTGTGAAGAGACCCGTCTATTCCAACATGCTTCAGCTTTTCTAACAAAGTTTGATCTGTGAGTGTATCGAATGCTTTAGTTAGATCTATAAAGACTACCGTGGTAATTTTGTTTTTGTCTAAGGCAGTATTAATTATGTCTGTAAAGCCTTCCAAGAGAGATGTTGTTCCCTTATTTTTCTGAGAACCATATTATGTTTTGGGGATAATATGAAAGGTCTCAGTGTATGCTGTGAGTTTCTTCAGTATGATCCGCTCCATAATTTGATTGATAATTGGTAATATGTTGCTATGGGTCTGTAATTGCTGATTAAATTTCTTTTTCCTTGTTTGTATATGGGTGTGATTATGACGCTCTTTAGCATACTTGGTATCTGTCCTGTTTTAAATATTTTATTTATTAGTTTTAGTAGGATATGACTTAAACTAGTTGCATGTTGTTTATATCTTTAGGTCTGATACCATCTATTCCTGGGCCTTTGTTTGGTTTGATTTGATGTATTGCTGAGAGAAGTTCTGTTCTTTTATGGTTGGGAACCATAAAGTCTGTTTTGATCGCGGTTCAAGTGGAGGGTCTCGTTATGTGATTGGGGGAATATTTCTGTGAAGTTCTTCGATGGAGTCTGCAAAGTATTGGTTAAAGTCATTTGCTAGTTGTTGGATAGGTTTTGCGTCTTTCGTGAAGCTGTGTTTTATGGTTTCGGAGACAGTGGTGTTGTGAATAGAATCTAGCATCTCATTAATCAGATGCCAGGTTTGTTTCATGTTGTTTTGTGCGGAGCTTAGTTTGTCTCTGTAGTAGCTTCTTTTTGCATTTCTGATTTGTGTTGTAAGGCGATTCCTTGTTATCTTATATTCAGTTTTTAAAGTTGTGTTATTTGGATATCGCTTTAATTCTTTCCATAAGGCATCCTTTCTGTGTATTTCTAGGATTAAGTTTTGTGTTATCCAAGGATTTTGTGTTGTTTTTGATCGAATTCGGACTTTCTTTGTAGCTTTCTTGTATATTTCCTCCAGTGTGAGTTTAATGTTGTTGTATAAGATATCTGCTGAATCTGATGCCAGGTGTTCCCAGTCTGTTTTTCTTATTTCGTGGTTGACTATTTCTTCGTCTATTATTGTTTTTTGTCGTTTTTCTTCTGTGGGACATTGCATGGGTATTGTCTTGGTGTGCAGGTTTAGAGCGGTGAAGTAATGGTCTGCTACTTTGCACTTTATGACTGATGCAGTGTAACTATTTGGTGGTGCTCGGAGGTTTATATGGTCTAGACAGGAGGCAGTGATAGAATTTCCGAATATTTCTTCTCTAGTACATCATGTTATTGTTGGTATTAGATTGTACATGAATAGTGTGTCTAGGTATTGTACAGTGTTGTTCTGGTTTTCATTTGCAATATTTATGTTTATGTCGCCAATTATCATTAGGTGTTCGGTTGAGCATATTTCTTGGCTTGAAAGCCAAAAATTGAGTTCCTGTAGGAATTGTGTCATGTTTAGGTTTGGTGGCCTGTAAATAGCATTTAGTATTATGGGATGCTGTGTGTTCGTGGTATTAATGATTTTGAGGCAGAGGGTTTCAGCATGCTCAAACTGATAGGTCGTTTCTTTTGCTATTATGTTTTGTTTCATAAATATTAATATTCCACCTCCTCTTCTTGTTTGGCTGCATGATCTATGTTGTTGGAAGCCTGGAATTTGGAAAGCAGTCGCTTCGTCATTAGTTATGGATACTTCTGTAAGAATCAATATATCAATAATAGCAGTGTAATTCCTCAGATAAGCCTGTAATAATAACCAATGTTTTCGGATGCTTCTGATGTTAATATGAAAGATTGAGAGACCTCTCGCTTGTACTATGTTTTGTTTCCATGCATCAAGAGATTCGAAAGTACAATTACTGATGTATTCTGGTGTAATTACATCTATCTGATGGTTCACATTCATTTTTGTTGTGTTGTGATCTTCTTATTGAACTAAGTTGGAGTCTTTTGTTTCACTCTGGCAACCTGTCTATATTTTCCGAGCTTTTTATTTGTATAGACTTTGAAGTCTGTGACTTTCTCAAGAATATTTTGCCGTCTTTGATCCATAAAAATTGATACTTTTTTTCTGTTTTTCCTTTTTTGCTTGGTACAATAGATTCTGATTGAAAGGTGTTAAATACTCAGATAGAAAGGTTGGCATATTGTCTTGCGATGCATTTAAATCCTTGACTACTGGTTTTTTCAGTCTGCTGGCTTTTATGAGATTGTCTCTTGTAGCCTTGCTTGTCAGACGAACTATGACTGGTGCCGGTCGTGGCGAACCTTGTTTTCTGTTCTTCCTGGGAAACCGATTTATGGTCTGAATATCATTATGCTGTAGGGGGATGTCAATTGCATGGCCTAACTTTAGAACTACGTCTCTGAGATTTTCTGTGGATTCGGTTTCTGGAAGACCGTTTATGACAAGGTCTTCTTTATGTTCTTGTTGGTTTAGAACTTCGTATTGTTGTTTCAGGGAATTAAATTCTTCACGGAGTTCCGATGTGTCTTTTATCAATTTGTGCTGCCTCTCAGTTAATGCGTTAATGCTAGTTTTAATGTCTTTTACCGTTTGTAAGACTTCTTCGACTTTTGAATAATTAAATTTAACAAACTCTTCATATTCGCTAATTTTTTTTGTTATTTCTTTATTCTGTTTATCAAATAGTTCTTGGACAAGATCTACCAAGCTGGCTTTTATATTTTCTAAACCTTTTACAAATTATAACACTCACCGGTGTTTTGTTGTCTGTTCAGTTCTTCTTCCGATTCTGCCTCCGGCGTAATCAGTTGCGTCGTGGGTGGTGGCGTTTCTTTGTTCTCTCTACAGTTTAGGCACTTCCATTCTTCTCGTTTGGCATTGGATTTGCGTTGCCAGGTTGTTTCTGAAAGTCCGGAACATGTAAAGTGAAGATTCCTATGGCATTTCCTGCAGGTTATGTAACATTCGTCGGACGGCCATTCCTTCTGACACTTGTTGCACTTCATGACTCTCCTTTCTTCCTTTGGATAGCTGCAAAGATGGCGACGTCCTTTGTTCTGTACTCGTTAGCAACCGCGGTGTACGCTTCAATTTTTAGCACACTCAGATTTTGGATTCCACTTGGTCGATTTCGATGAATTATACGTCACTGTCTTCAGCATGACAAGTAGAGTTACTTTATGACAATTTTAAATTAAAAACAGGAGTGAGAACCACATTAAAACTATAAAAAACTGGACCAGCGATACGACCATGCAACCGTTCGTATGCCTACACAGCGCCCTCTATCCCGGTTGCCGACCCCTAGATCAGGGGTCGGCAACCGGCAGACCGTATGCGGCCTACACGTGCATTTTTGGCGGCCCATAAAGGGCTGACCATACTTACATGGCATGTGGCCAGTAAAATTTTATCATCAAGGAAAGACGTTATGGACATTCAAGAGGATGTTATCTACTACTGAACTGTTGAATGGCTAAATATAGGTGCTGTGCTAAAAAGATTTTTTTTTCTTTAATTTGCGGGAAGAAATAGATATTTTCATGACGAATCACGAAAATACTGTCCCACAACTATCGGATAAAAAATGGATTATGCCTCTTGTATTTATGGTAGACATTATAACTACCATATGCTAACCACTCGGCCAACCAGGCCATCTGATAGAAGAAATTCTACATCTTTATATTTGTTGCAAATCTGCATCTACAGTTGGATGGCAAATACAAAATGAAACTTTTTTGGTATTATTGAAGATTTACAAACGGAAGTTTCAATAAGATTTGTGGATTTTCATAAAAATAGCATCGAAATGCAATTCTTTTTGAACCCATTTAATGTCGACATTGATGACTTACCAAACCGACTATAGACGAAAGTTTTGGAATTACAAGTGCAATGAAACATTAAAGAACGGCATTTTTGTTGGAAAATATCCAAAAGTTTAATCGATGCTTACCAAAAAATTTGAAGCTTTAAGCATTTTCGCAAAGAAGAAAGTCGCATTTTGAAGCACATACATTTGTGTATAAGCATTTTCTGCCATGAATTTTAGAAAAAAAAAAAAGAAATTTTCTTATCCGCTAACTGGTGAACGTTTACATGCTTTGATTCGAATTTACATCTCAGGTTATCAAGTGGATCTAGATAATTTGGCTAAGGGAAAACAATCACAAAAGTCACATTGAGCAGAGACACACATATTGTGATGCATAAAGAATATATTACTTTGTTTTTATGTGATACTAAATTTCCATTGAGTTTCATTTTCATGCTTGTTTCATATCTCGTACTTTAAATATTTCTGTGTTTTTTAAGAATGATATAACAAAAATTAATAACTTAAGTATTTTTTTTTCACTCACTATTTTCTATTAATTAAACTCTTGCGGCCCGATTATTAAAAATAAAAGTTGAATGTGGCCCACGAGCCTGAAAAGGTTTCCTACCCCTGGACTAGATGCTTTTCTTCTTTTAATTGAAATTCTGAATGAGTTGGTCATCCACAGGGAAAGATGTAAATATGTCCATGTGCCCACTATATAACGCTATAGGCTAAGAATGTTTTTCTGTTAATATCTAAGATATGCAATTAATCCTACTAATTTCGTATATAAAAATGATCCATCCATCCATTCATCAATCTTCAAGGCCCACCTTACCTAATTGGGTTGTGGAATCAGCTACAAGAGGGACTTCCAATGGTCACGATCCTCCGCCACCAAGCTCAGGTGTTTGGGTGGGACTCCCAGATGTGTCCACCCAAGGTTTTGGATATAGCCTATCCATGAAGTCCTTGGCCTTCCGTGTGGCCTGCTGGGGGGGGGGGGAGCCTCTCTTGTGGCATTCTGACCAGATACCCATACCATTGTGACTGTGATCTCTCAACACGGAGAAGCAGTGGTTGAGTATGGAGGATTTCCCGAATTGCAGGGCTTCTGACTCTATAGAGTCTTTTCAGCCCCGCAACCCCTCGAGGCAACCTAATTTCAGCGGCTTGGATTCGTGTCCGAATTCTTTCGGTCATTACCCAGCCCTCATGACCATAGGTGAGGATGGGGACAGAGATTGTATTGAAGACAGCTAGCTTTGCCTTCTAGCTTAACTCCCGCTTCAATCCTACCGAACGACCAAGCTTCCACAATATTGCGCTTGCTGATCCAATTCGAGTATCTAGCTCTACGTCCCACTTTCCATCACTCGCGAATATAGACCCAAGGTATTTAACCTTCTCCACCTGCCTCAGTGGGACTCCACTCACATGTAGAGTGCACTGCGATGGTTGTCTTGAGACCATAAATGTTTCCGTTTTGGCCACTCTGATCTTCATCCCGGCTCCTGCATAAACAGCTACAAACCTATCCAGGATCCGCTGGAGGTCATCTGTGACACAAAACTCCGGGCATTCATACTTGATGGCAGCTAATAGTTGGCCATCCACTCCATACTCCTCTACTACTTGCCAAAACGTATCCCGAGGAACCTGGTCATATGCCTTCTCCAAGCCACAAAACATGTGTAGACATTCTTGGCATATTCCCAAGATTTCTCAAAGAGTTGCCTTAAAGTGAAGATTTGGTCAATTGTGTTTCTACCAAGACGAAAGTCACATTGTTCTTCTTGGAATAAAAATGATTATAAAATTTTAAAAAATACTCTCAGAAAAAAAAAAAAAAGATTTTTATATTTAAATTTTTTTTTTAAAAATTTTCCCGAAGACACACCCGCGTCTCATGTAGTCGATTTCCAAAGACCAGATTCGGTCAAGCAATTCGTCTGCATCTTAAACTTAGAGTTTTTTCGTCGTTATTCCCTCCCTACGTAGGGTTTAACTAAAGATATGCTTCCATGAACGTTTATTACTATTGCTGTGCATATTAATAGTGAAAATAAATTCCCAAGGTGCTTGGCATGAATATAACCATCGGTGAGGGTCGTGAAACAGGCACTCAAGGCACTCACACGGAAGAATGTTATGTGAAAAATTACATATAAAATTAAAGCATTTTTTTCTATCTTGAATTTGTGCAATAATCAGCCCCATCATAGAATATACGTTGACTTCTGAAGAGCAACCCTTTTCGATGTTGACAGCTTATTCTTTCAGGACTTGAGCAATTTCCTGCCAAAATATAAGCTGTTCTTTATCGTTGGAAAAGTTGCCTGTGAGAGAATAATCCTGAAAGAAAAAAATGTCATGAAATAAAGACTTCACACTAGCAAGTTTTTCACCATTGGGTGCATCGTCCCCTAATTCTTAAATGGATATCAGGGGACCAGGTGAATTGCGTGTTGTCACTTTAAAAAGCACACACACACACACACACACACACACACACACACACACGGTCAGACAGAAACAGAGCTGCAATACCCGTGATCAACCACGTCGTGGCAATATTAATATCTAAGTATATGAACGAGTACTCGGTACTTATTAAATTACTATCAGACCACAGATCAGATAGCCTAGTCTGGCAACTTGCAAAGAAAAGTCAATTCATGTTGAAGGGGAGAAAGAAATAAGGCGATATATGACGAATTTGCCATCAACACGCAAAATCACGTGCTTTGTACGTAAAATTTTCCAACTGTTATACAAGCAAAAATTTCTGATTTTCATATTGTAAAATTTCAAAGGTTTTCAAACTAACATCTTATCAAGTACACAAAAATTCTACACAGAATCCCGATGAAGTCTGAATAAGGCTTGAGAGTCACGTGCTCTTCCCACGAAGAAAATTATTCGCCCTGCATTTCATCCTTTCAAGTTTTTGTACCCTGTAGAATACAATGCGCAAACAACTCGATTTTGAAATCTATCTAGAACTGTTTTCCAACTCTCTTTTCGAGTAGAATCTCAGCATTTTTTTTTCTGAAGGGACAACCCCTCATTGAAACAGCAGAAAAACCAAATAATAATACTTTCATAATTTTCATTGTGATGTTAGGGTTCGTTCTCATTCTCGATGTTTAGCCAAAATTCACAATAAAGACAAACCCATAACTGACAAGGTAGATTATACAAAGGTCAAGGCAAACAATCAGAGTGCACATGCGCATATTTTTCCAATCAGAATCACTCTCCTGATTTCATTTCGGGAGAGGCTTCACTTAGAATGCCTTCATAAGTTAGTAAATAAATCTTCAAATTTTAGGTTTGCTTTTCTTTCGAATACTTTTAATATAAAGATATTTCACATGGTTTAAAGCGTGTAAAGGTTTCTACGAATAGTGGAAGAATTAGAGAAATTCAGGACATCAAAATTCAGAACTCAAGCAAGTTGTTTATTAAAAAAAATATTTTTCTGTAATTTAAGAAAGGCAGAATTATAAGAAGAAAGTGAATACCTTTGTTTTGCAATCGACAGCGGGATAACATGTGGGGATGGATGTGAAGCTCTTCGTGTAGTAAGGGACTAATTAAGAGAATAAAATTAAAATAATTTAAATAAATAAAGAAATTTGCATACGTTGGGGGAAAAATTGCAGGATTTTCGACTAGGTTTCCTAGCTCTTATTAATACAGTTCAAAGAGGTAAACAATAATAAGTGCAACACTCAAATTGCAGCGGAGTAACAATTTTGTTTCGTTTAGTATGATATTTTAAGTTAAAGTGAATTTTTCTGTTTTTTTTTTTTCGGGGGCGGGGAGGGGAGTCTTGTAAACAGCGACAAGTCATACAACAGTTTTAGAAGTACTCAATTGGTCAACTGAGGCATCTTTCTCTCTCTCTTTTTGCTGTTTTACTCTTTCTGTTTTCTCCAACGAAGTTCTTTTTTTTTTTTTTTTTTTTGAGAAATTCATGAACAAATATGACGGGAAAAGTTTAGAAGTTTGATCTTAGAAGAAAATGCATCTGAGCTCTTTCTTTTCTTAATAAATCAGTTGACAGCAGAAGCAAAGAGATTCAGTTGGTTTAAAAAAAAAATGTCGAGTAAGATGTGGGCAGGTTATAAACTCCGTTCCTTCGTGATTTTCATCGTATTAATTAGGTAACGAACAACTATAAGAGTTTTAAACTTCATGATGTATTTTATTCTTTCTTCTTAACCCCTCCTTTCCCCAATTCAACTGGACTTAACGACAATTACCATTGCCATGAGAGATTGACTGGATATCTGACCGATCTCCTCTTAATAGCTTTATAAGTAAGATCTTAAAATGAACTCTTATTTATCTACAGACGTTGTATTTTATCAGGCAGGTAACTTTTTTTAATGGACAAAGTTTTGTGAAAGGGTTTTACATTTCCCACTGCAAAAGATCTGTCGCATTTTCAAGAAACTAAACATTTGCGACTCTTCTGATAAATGGACATTCTGAATACTGTTAACTGTAATTGATAAAAAAAAAACTAGATAAATGAATTTAAAGTTAAACGTATAAGGAAGGCAAAAGTATGTTTAATTATGCAAGAAAAATGAAAAGTTTAAGGAGTTATTTAGCTAATTATTATTTAGTTATTTAAAAACATCGAGTTTAACTTCCTCTATAAACACATTTTAAAATTATTTGTCTTTTAAAAATAAAATGCCATCAAATCCAAGTTAATATAAGCATTCACGATGATTGGTTTTTATGTTCACGACAAGGAACTTGAATATTTCTACAGAACAAATAAACGTGTTTAAGATGAGCAGAGAGAAATAACAGCAGAGTTTAGCAATCTTTAAGACTTCATTACTGCAAAAAGAAATACTAAGAACTATAAAACTAATGAAGAAAGGAAAGGCACCAGGTCAAGGTGATATCTCATCTCCATAGTTGAGTACATTCCCTTGGGCTATCATATGAGATACAACATGCTTAGCGAAAAGAATGCAAATGTATATACTGGTGGCATTCCTCGAGGATTTTAAATTTGAAGTAATTAAAATTTGAATGTTTTTTTTTTTAGTGTAAAACATTTCCTATTATTGGTGTCATTTTTGCATTTAACATTTTTGGTTTTCCATTGTGGTGTTCTTTAACTTCTTTTTATAGGAGATTTTTGTGGTATTAATACCCGCTTACGTTCATCTCACTCAACATATTACGGTCTCATATTAGAAATATATATATATATATATATATATATACAGGGTGTTCGGGATAAATTTGACAGTTTCGTAAGGAAAAAGAAAATCTTCTTTGTATCTATTAAATTTAATGAATTGACAAAAAAACATTACAGGCAGAGTTAATTACAATACTATCAACAAAATTTACTCAAAATAACCACCATTAGCATCGATCACAGCTTCAATTCTGCTTCGGAACCTCGAACAAGCTGATGCTACAGTCTCCCTGGGAAGGGCCGCAAAAACTGTTTTAATTTTATCCATTAACTGGGCTTTTGTATTACTGGAAGTGCGATTGGTGTCTTTTTCAACTGCGCCCCATACAAAATAATCCATGGGGTTAAGGTCTGGGGAGTTTGGAGGGCAAACATTTGGACTGGTGAAGTCGTAGAAATTTTCAGACAACCATTTTTGACTTTTCCCAGAGGAGTGGCAAGGGGCCGAATCCTGCTGCCATACATACGGCCTACCATTGGCTACCCTTGTTATCCAGGGCTTGACTACAGTTAGCAACTCCACGAACAAAGCCCGAATTCCAATGCCAGGGTTCTTCAACACCTGTTCCTGCAGATTTGCGAGGAATTCTGCTGTACGAACGCAATCAGATCGTCTGCTAGGGATCTTTCTTCTTGCTACATCCTCGTAGTCACCATTGCAAGTCTCTAGTTCGTGCCTGATTGTTTTTACTGTATTCAGGGAGCATTGGGCAGCAGTCGTAATATCCTTATTTTGATGGCGGGCACGAATCATCATGATACAAGTTATTCTCTTCCATGATTCAGGTGGGTTCCAGCTATCCATCCTTTCTGACATCTTGTATATGAATGGAGAAGGGTCCAAACTTTTAAATGAAGAGAAGTGTGTGTTAATACATGTAACTTACGGAAAAATATAATTAATTATAAATATGTCAAATTTATCCCGAACACCCTGTATATATATATATATATATATATATATATATATATATATATATATATATATATATATATATATATATATATATATATAATAAAATACGTTCTTAAAAATAAAGGAAGATTATCTTTGTTTATCTAATTTTATTCGTTTTCTTTATATAACTCGGAAAGCAATTTTTATACAATTTAAAATTTTTTAGCTCCAACCAAAAGTTTGGTTTCACAGGTTTCACTCGCGATGCAAAGCAATTTAAAGCAATATCACATTGCAAGGTTTCTTCGTCAAGCAAACTCGGGTTTTTCGTCCTGTAAACTCACGAAAATGGAAGGTACAACCCACATTATTTCCACAAGATAGGGCTAAATGGCCTCGCCTACTCCCCGTATACGGGAATAAAAAGGCGTTAGCTGATTTTTTTTTTTTTTTGATTAAATTAATAAATATTCAACATTTGATTAATGTAGTACTATTTTTTACAATTTTCACAAACACACAAATAAGATTTTCTGATTTAATATTTATAAGGAATGCTTAATTACACGAAGCAGTTAATTGATAATTTGTAATTATGATTTTAAGGTGAATTGAAATTCCTGAATCGACAAGAAAGTGAACTGAACTATCCAAATGTTCTGGACCATAAAGAATTTCAGAATTTTTTATAATCCAGAATTTCAAAACAATTAAAACTAAAGAACTTCATAATCGAAACTAAGAGAAAATACAGAACTTCAGGAACTTATCGGGAATTCAGGTAAGGCTTTCTTAATATGCTAGTAGTGAGTAGGCATTTTCAATATATTTTTAATTTATAATCTTTGATATACTAGAAGGAATTTGGTGCCAATCCACATACATTTTTTTTTATTTTACAATTGAAAAATTAAATCCAAAATCAATTCCTATTTATTACTAATAATTTACACAAGAATACCAAAAATAATATTAGAATTGTATTTCATCGTCAATTTTATTTTATTAACCAAAGGGTGAAATTCCGTCTTAATAGATCAAATGCATATTTATAATTTCAAATAAATATTTGTAGAGAGATTTGAAATTAATATTTTATATTATCAGAAATGTATACAAAATTAAGATTCCACGTTTGAGTCTATTATTTGAATCATACGACTAAAAGTAAATGAAATATTAGCCCCCCCCCCACCCCCCCCCCCCCCCACCCCCCCCCCCCCCCACCCCCCCCCCCCCCCACCCCCCCCCCCCCCCACCCCCCCCCCCCCCCACCCCCCCCCCCCCCCACCCCCCCCCCCCCCCACCCCCCCCCCCCCCCACCCCCCCCCCCCCCCACCCCCCCCCCCCCCCACCCCCCCCCCCCCCCACCCCCCCCCCCCCCCACCCCCCCCCCCCCCCACCCCCCCCCCCCCCCACCCCCCCCCCCCCCCACCCCCCCCCCCCCCCACCCCCCCCCCCCCCCACCCCCCCCCCCCCCCACCCCCCCCCCCCCCCACCCCCCCCCCCCCCCACCCCCCCCCCCCCCCACCCCCCCCCCCCCCCACCCCCCCCCCCCCCCACCCCCCCCCCCCCCCACCCCCCCCCCCCCCCACCCCCCCCCCCCCCCACCCCCCCCCCCCCCCACCCCCCCCCCCCCCCACCCCCCCCCCCCCCCACCCCCCCCCCCCCCCACCCCCCCCAGCGTCAATTTCTTCACGGAGGAGATATTCGACACCGAATCCATGGTAGTTTGATTGTAGCCTTGAATTTTGTGAAATTAGTAAATGACTGACTGGGAATAAGTTCTGGATCCTCTACCAGTTTTAAAAGTACCGGGTTGTGGTCCGAATTTAGGTCGTTAACTACTTGCAGCTGGAATTGATGAGACGTGTTTTTGAATATGGCTATATCTAATACATCTGGCCTGCCATGTGATCCATAGTGTATTTGTTCAATCGGGCCTGCGATGATAATATTTCTCGACTTAGCAAAATTGGAAAGGATTTTTCCGTTGTAATTGGTACAACTGCTGTTCCATAAAGGGATGTTTTGAGTTTAGATCACCTGCTACTATTGTTGCTTCAGTAGTGTCATGCAACTGAGAAAGATCAGAGGATAACAGAGTTATGCCTGAAGGGTTATAAACAGAATACATTTTTAATTTGCCTGCATTAATGGTGTAAATTTCTATGCCAGTTTTTTCCAGATTAGTTGTAGGAATCTTTTTTATCTCATTATAACGGATGTTTTTCTTGATAAAGATTGCAGTACCTCCACCTCTGGCATTAGGTCTGTCGTTTCTAATTAACGAGTAATTTCTTAGTTTGGAATTATCACATGGCCGCAGATGGGTCTCATTAACCAACATGATATCAATTTTGTAGTGGGTCACAAATTCATGGAGTTCTAGAATGTTGTTGCTGAGTCCATTAGCATTCCAAAATGCAACCTGTATAGAATTTATTGTGATGACCAAATTATCCATTAATCAACGAGAATGTGACTTGGGTATTTTGAGAAATCTATTTGTGTCATCCTGGTTTGGATTTGATTTGCTGAAAACTGATAGCATTTCTCCCAAAGTGGCAGCAAGCATTGCAGCAGAGTTTTGGCTGCTTGGTGAGGATTCTGCCGGCTTGTTGCATGAGGAAACTACAGAGGCATAGGATTTATCAGGTGTAATATTCCGCACTTTAATTTCCGATTTAAGGTGTGTGACTCGCTTCTGAGCGGGCGGAGTTACTACCTCCCTCGTCCTTGTCAGGTTAGATGGGTGGAGTGAACAGCCCTTGTAATTAGCTGAATGTGGGCTGACACAATTGGAACACTTAGCAGGAGTGGTTCTTGGTTTGGCACGTGTGCGAGGGATGATTATTTCCGTATTTCACACATTTGTATTCCCCCTACAGAGTTTCTGCGCATGCCCATACTTTTGGAAGCGGTGGCATTGACCAGATGAAGCCTTTCTTCTGAGAGGTTCAGTCTTGATGATTAAGCTGCAAACTATTTTAAGGTCGTAAATTTCTCTTTGGTCTTTACTGATCTCGACTAAGATCAGAGGCATGGGGCGCTTGTCTGCTTGGTACGTGCGCGATATCTTAATCGGCTCAAAGCCTTGTAATCTGAGGTCAGTAGTTATTTCTTCGGCTGGTATGGTCTCAGCCATGCCCTCTGATTACCACCTTTAAATTTTTTTCGCTTTTAGGCTGAAACGTATGATATGGGACTTTTAATTCATCCATAAGTCTGGTGAGCTGGCGGTAGTTCGAAGTTCCTTCTGGTTGAATCCGGATTCCTTCATCTGTACTCTTGGCTGATGTAAATTTGATGTTTGCGTTCTTCATCGTCGCTGTAATTGAAGATCATTTTTCTTTTGTTCTTAAAATTACAGGTGGAATCCGCTCTTTGGGTTGTGCCCTGGAGTCAGTCTCTATTCTTTCATCAGGTTGTGCTATTATTTCAGGATCTGCTGCTGGCGAACCCTTCTTATGCTTCTTTCTGCTGACAACTTGATAGTCTGTAGAGTTACCTGAGTCCACTAGGGGCTGGTCGTTAACCGGTGACAAAATCTCTCTGGTGTTATCTTGAGAAGTGCTGGGGAGAGGGTCAGGGGATTGACAGTCCCCTGTTTCAACCTCTTGTATTTGGTGGATTGCCACATTTCCTGGCCATTTCCTTTGTAGTAGGCCTCTTACATGCTTAAAGATTGCCAATAGCTGCTTGAAATCAAGCTCATCGTATGGAGAGTCCGTACTTTGGCCTGAGAGAAAATTGCGGTTTCCCGATTAATTCTGTAGACTGAGAGTCTACTAGCTAACCCCCTAGATAGCTTAGAGTAAGCGTCTACCAGCACAAAGTTAGTTTGTTATAGGTGTGACTATCCTAAAAACGAGGAAAAAGGAGTTCCGGGAACTTACTTGGACACAGTGTAACGACCTACCTCCCTAAAAAACCATTCAACCACCACTGGTCCTCATTGCGGGTGTGGCCTGCCGGCAATTAGACCTCTGCATATTTCATACAGAGGATGGGGGGGGGAGATAGTAGGTCACAAACTGTGTTAGTTCCAGTGCAATGCGAGCTTCCGGAAAAACCTTATATAAAATTCAACTAGGCAGAGTTGATTTTTATATAAGGAATACGTCCGATCACAATCAAAACTACTTTAAAAACCACCACCCATTATACATTATATGTATAACCCAGATGACAGGTGTACATATAACGTAATATCTTAGCCGTGTGTGTGTTGCTTGCATAGCATAACTAATAATCAACTGTAAATGTAATTACCTTTATAATATTTCATTCATTTTATTTATTTGAAATTGTTTTCATTTACAACAGAATTCCACAAGCAATGTGTACATTTGATGTTAAAATCAGCATAATAATCTTCAATACTTTCATCTTTTAGAAGTATACATACTAACAATTATCTTACGCTGTAAATCTTATTAACAGCATAAATTAACGGTTTATGCTGTTAATAAGATTTATTATAAGATTTAAAATAATAATAAAAATAAATTAAAGAAATTATTAATGATTGCGTCCACACAATTCAACGCTGTGTGTTTAGCTTATGTGAAGATGTCTGTATCCAATTAAAACACATAACAATAATTATTAATAATAATAATAACTTAATAAATATTCCATATTTGTTTAGTGTACATTGGTCCCACCTTATCCGCAGAGGACACGTTCCAAGACACCACACGGATGCTTGAAACCGCGGATGGATGTTTTTTCCTATCTTAACTTAGGAAATTCCTATCTTAATAACAATAATTAATAATAAAATAGAAGAATTATAACAACATACTGTAATGAATGAAGTTATCTGAATGTGAATGGAACTTAGCAACCTTAGCATGTGTGTAGCTTTTTCCACCTTTGCAACGAGCCGCCTGTTGTTGGACTACCTCCGGGATCAGCAGGATTGTCTATTACTAAAAGAAAGAGCCAAACAGCTTAATTTCGGCGAAGTAAATTACATATGCAAAATGGATATTAGATCCAACAATATTTCAAATCCGAATATTTATAGAAGCTATGAAAGTTTCGCAAGTTGACCTGAGAACTTACGAGAATACAATTATAGATATCCCCGAATTTTATTACCTACTTGATTTAAGTAACTAAGGCAACTCGAATTTGCCGATGATTGTATGCTCGTAAGCTCTCAGGTCAACTTATGAAACTTTCATAGCTTCTACAAATATTCGGATTTGAAATAATGTTGGATCTAATATCCACTTTGCATATGTAATTATAAATTGTTAATTTCTGGAATGTTCCATTTAATATCTTCGGATCGGGGTTGACTGCGGATAAGGGAGGGGTACTACTGCACGCCTATTTTGTATAATTTTTACAAACACACAAGGAAGATTTTCTCACTTAATATTTAAGAAGAATGTATAATTACACTAAAGACTTAATTAATAATTTCTAATTACGATTTTAAGGTGAATTGCAATTTCTACGTCGACAAGAAAGTGTCCTGAACTCTCCAAATTTTCTGGACCAAAAGTTTAAAAACTTCATAATTAGAACTTCGTGTACTTTTCAATAAAGAATTTTAAGAAAATTGGAAACCTTAAAAACTTCATCATCAAAAACGGTAAGAAAATACAGGACTTCCAGAACTTCTCAGGAATTCAGGTAAGGCTTTCTTAATATGCCAGTGGTGAGTGAGCACTCTCAGTATAGTTCTAATCTATAATAATCTTTAATAAAAATAACGATATATTAGAAAAAATCTGGTGCTAATCCACGTACAGGTTTTATTTTTTGATGTCGAAATTAAATCCTAAATTAGTTTCTATTCATTGTGAATAATGTACAGAAGATAACCATGAATAAGAGTGGAACTGCAGCACATAGTGAATTTTATTTCAGTTATCAAAAGGTAAAATTCCGTCTTAATCGAATTTTGATAATTTAAAATAATTTTCTGTAGAAAAGATTGGAAATTAATATTTTATATATTTCAAAAATGTATATACATTTTTCCTACGACATTGAATCCTACGACCAAAAGTAAACGAGATATTGGCACCAGATATCAAAAAATATCTTTGTTTCTAATTTTATTATAACGTTTCATTCAAACAAGAGCCTTCACCGAACTACACTCCAACATAATACGCTTTCTGCAGAAGAAGAACGCACGCAGACACGATGACACTCCTTGCACCTAGCGAGTGCAGTGGAAGCACTCACCTCAACACATCCAGCACGAAACAAACCCACAACCAACACATTTCTACAAACGTAAATGAAGTTTTAATCAACGCAAACCTCACGGAAACGTGAACACGGACAACTTAACAACCACAATGAACTCCTCCCTGACAACATAATACGCTTTCCCAACAGAACAAAACAGACACCATAACACTTGTTGCACCTAACGTGTGTTACGAACACTCACTTCAACACTCCACAGAAACCAAACACGCAACCAACACACTGCTTCCAACTCCAAATAAAATTTTATCAACACAAACCTGACATAAATACTAACACGAACAGATTTGCACCTGAACAAATAAACTTTTACCAGCAAGTTGTTCTTTCATAAGCCATATTTCGATAGTTCAGTCTTTCATTACAGGAGTTGACCACATCGCAGTGAATAGTAGTCTTTGTGTAATGGTAAAACTGTAGCAATTGATGAGTGTAAACTTCAAGAACTATATTCTTAATATATTTATTGTTTTTGAGTTCTTTTAATAATTAAAGAGGTAAAATAATCTAAGGATTATAAAAAACAGGAGGCTTTATATTCTCGGAAAAGATGGCCATTCGAGTTATACTTTTAAAGTCAGTTTAATGTTGCTTAATAGAGGTTTAGGAACCTAAATGAACTAAGTAATTTTAAGATGTGCTTTTATACTTTTCAAAAGTAAGTATATAACGTTTATATTTTATGTCTTAAATCTGATCAATTTAATCCTTAATACTGGAAATTTTAGACTTCATATTTACGACCAGTTGCTAAAATGCAGACACTAAATAGTTGTCTGCATTTGATGAGATCTGTAAGAATAGTCACAAAAATTATAATTAAATTAAATTTTTATTATATTTATAATTATTATTTCTAAACAAAAAAGACAATGATAAAAATATACCTCTAATTACCAAATTATTAATTTATTTCTTTATTCTTATTTTTATTTTGTTTGGTTTATTTGTTTATTTATTGATTTTTTTTAAAATTTGAAATACCTTTCCCACACCTTTTTTTATTACATAAATGGAATATACTTATATTTTCTTATATTAATTGTCATGGGAATTGGTTCCGGCTTGGGGGAAGAAATCGGATAAAATCAACTTTAAGATGCGGTGATTAACTCCCTTGGAGGGTAATGGATGGCAATGCTGTAGCCAATGAAGTTCTAACTGAGTCTCGACAATTGCTATTACCCTCCTGCCATGATCAGAGCTTTAATAGCTCAATAACAACTTATCCCTACACTGTCATCTGCAGATAACGGGGAAGATGAAAAGCATTCTTGCTTCGCCCCTTTAAACCAGTCCTTTTCCTTGTAAGAAATAATAAGGATGGCATGGGAATACTCCAGCAGAGATAATCAACATCATAACGTATTTAAATTCCAAAAACGTTACAGGTCCAGACGGTATCACGAACAAAATCATAAAGATTCTCCGTCGAAAGGCCATAGTGCATCTAGTAAAAATGACTAATGCAATCATAAGATTTCAACACTTTCCCATAGGCTGATATCATACCTATAAAAAAGCCAGGAAATAATCCCCAACTCCCCCGAAGTTACAGACTCATCAGTCTACTATCCAACCTAGGAAAAAATACTGAAAAGGTCATCCTCTCAAGACTACAAGAAGCAACAGAAAAATTAGGAATCATTCCTAATGAACAATTTGGCTTCCACTGAGAAAACTGTACTGTACAACAAATCCACCGATTAGTGGAACACATCCAACATATATACAATTTGAACCTGCACACCGCCGCGCTATTTTTAGACTTTGCTAAGGCATTTGATAAGGCCTTCTCTACAAGCGTATAATAGCAAACATACCAACTAATCTCATAATTCTGATAAAAGCAAATCTCACTGAAAGATACTTGCAGATGAAGACCAAGGGAATTGTATCATCCAGACGCAAAGTTCCCAGGTCCCACAGGGCTCTTTACTAGTCGCCTATTATTCTCAATCTATGTAGCAGACATCCCACAAAATCCCAGGTCAACCATCACCATCACAGCCCTATCTGCAGATGACACGGTAATACTGGCAAGATCACCGATCTGGGGGATGAGAGATCTCATCCCCCCACCCGAAGACTCCAGGATAGTATATCTTCTCTGGGGAAATGGTTCTCGGATTGGAGGATCCAAGTAAACCCCCACAAAAGCTCAGCCATACTTTTCTCTAGAAGGAAAGTCTCCATAAGTGATGACATTCATCTTTTTGGAGAAAAGATTCCATGGCAGACTGAAACCAAATATCTCGGATTACAACTTGCCAAAAAAAACTCCGATTTAACAGCCACATCAAACTCATTGGCTCTAAGGCATCCAAAGCTATAGCTCAACTTTACCCCCATCATAAACCACAGCAGTAAACTAGATATACAAAACAAATTGCTAATATACCTGATGGTGATACGTCCTATAATTACTTACGCCTCCCCAGCATGGAGCCATAATTCTAAATCAAATATTCTGAAACCACAGCTAATCAAGTCAAATTAATTACCTGTGGATGATTCTGAACACAATCCACGGTTTATTAGAAACACCCAGATCCATCGAGAGACCAAAATTCCATACATCCCCTCCCTTCTTCGCGATCTAGCTGAAACGTTCTTCACCAAGGCAAGCATGCACCCAAATCCACTAGTCAAACAAGCCTCCAACTAAGATGAATCAGTCTACTGCAGACGCAAAAGACCCAAATCAGTTCTACTCCCAGCTGAACACAGCTAATACCACTTCCCCTAAAGGGCGAGCGTAAAGCTCAAAACCATCCCATTCACAATTTTCCTTACTCAGACAAAGGGGGAGGCGGAAGGAAAAGCAGGTTCGCTTCTCCCGTCTAATCAGTAACGTTGTTGTTGTTAATATTGTTGACATGACACTATAAACAAAATGATGACTAAATTCGTTAAACCTTGTAAGTTCATTCGAATCTGGGAATATAATTATAAACACCTTGAAACGAAATATTTTAAAGTTGATATTAATTGCAATGCAAGTACATAATTGAATATTGTGAAATTTTTTCTAGAGAATTCTTAGCAGTTGCAAGTTTATACTCATTAGTAACCTATAGTGAACTCTGAAAGGAATGATTAAGTTTCGATTGGGGGGATAGATTTTAATCTATTTTATTAATAGATTTTGGTTACGTTTAATTTTCAATGATATTTTTCTATAATATTATGATCTTTTGTGTGCATGTATTACTGCAATAAGTATTTTTTATAGAAATGTTATAAAATATTGAATTTCTCTCAACATGAATCAGTTGATATAGGATTGTAATGGTTTCTTCAATTCAATCAACATTAAAAGTACAATTTAATTAAGGACTTAATTAAGGAATTCATCTGAAGAAATGAATTCCGTGTGAGGAAACAATGTGAAGAAATCCCACTGTTGCTCAAATTTTTCTTATAATCACTTTGAGGTAAGTTTAAAACAATACTAAACTTATAATCTCAGTCGTAAATTTTTTTTAAAATTTAAATTAAGTGTGTGAGTAAGTGCTTGCTTGCGTTCATGTGTGTGTGTGTGTTGCCAGAACTGAGGATTTCATAAGCCTACAGTGATATTCAAACCACACATCGTTGATCAGTGCAGAAGAACAGAGTTTACACTTAGAGATGCTGTGGATGTTAAGAAAATATATTTACAATATTTACAATTATTTATCGGGAATTTTCAATTTTGTAATAATTTACTGCTGTAAAGTGCCCCGTAATATGTCGTATTCTGTTCTCTGTTTAAATAAAACCAATAGACACCGAAGCAAAGTTTGCGTTGTTAATTATCAGCATTTCGTAATTACATAATATTCAGCTGATTGTGCACGTATGGGTCAACACTTTGCCCAACACGACTTATAATGCTTTTTCGCACGTAACGCGTGTAATGAAACCATTCATTTCAACATTCGACGAGAAAATAGTCACGTAGATCAACTTTTATAAGAATGATAACCACAGGAAGCTGGTAGACTTAAACACACTACTCAGTATTTTGTCAATCAATAGATAATTATTCAGTTATAGTTTTGATTTATTAATTACTATGACAACCGGCGTGCTTTATTATAAAATTATATGATCTCTTGCATTTCAAGCAGTATTCAGAGGCACAACTGGGTTAAGTATCTAAGAAATATTATGAGTAGATATCGCGTTTTCCTTCGATTACTGATTTGCGAAGATTATAGGATTCGTACATCAAACAAGTGAAGAAATCCACCTGAGTAGCGCTTCCTCTGATTAGTGCTTTAAACCGTCGGAAGGGGTTTGAATTAAAAGAGAGAAGGAAATCGCAATCTAATGATTTCAATTTAAGAGATCATTTGTGGCTTAACATTTACTGGAATATTCAAATATTAAGTCAAAAAACGATGCGCGCGCACGTGGGCGTGTGTGTGACTTGATTTACTGACTGTCAGAGACAGATCGTGTCTAAATTTATTTCGTTTCTTAATCCAGTGTTACTGAAACCGCATCTTGTCTTCCGTGTGATTGGAAGAAGTAAAACATTCTCGCCACCAGAATTCTGTGTCAAAATATTTACACAGTTTGCAGTCAATGCGCATTCTAATCAGATGTGTGCAGAATTATTTCTTCAGCGATATCCAACGTCAACCGAACGTGCTGTGTTTCAGGAACATCAAAATATTGATGAGCGAGTAATGTTTCTGTTGATGTTATCTACTTCGTTATGAGTTAATTTATGGAATAATATAAGAGAAATAATCCGATATCATGTTTATAAATGAAGTGTGAGGGTGTTCAGATTAAATCAATTAGAAAGTATGGAGTTCAAACCTTCAAAATTTGACTAAATTCAATTACTAACCTGTGAATAAAAATTCTGTAAATAAATAATTCTGCAATCTTTTATTTACTGTGAATTATTTTGATACTTTTCAGTTAGGGAATTTTATTTTATTTTCCTCAATAGCCTGTTTTCAAATAAAGACATTATTTGCATAGACTTCAGTTGACAGGTGTAGGTTTTATGTATTATCTTAGCAATGTGGGCTATGATTGCTTAACCTAACTAATAATAAACTGAAAATAACAGTTTGTAATTATGTTTATAATTTTTCATTCCTTTCATTTATTTGAAATTAATTTTATTTATTACAGATTTCCACAAGTAATATATTCATTAACATCATTACCTTTTATGTTCATATCAACATAAGGCTTAGCCTTAGAACTCTAATTTTTAGAAGAATTAGATAATAATAAGCAGAAAATATTAACAACTTAATTAATTCATTGTGATTGCACCAACACGATTCAAAGTGTGTGTTTAGTTTATGTGAAGATGTTTATAGGCAATTAAGGCAATTAATAATAATGATAATAATAATAATAACATTTTTTAAAATAAATAAAAATATTTATTTTGCAATGAAAATAAATTATTCATTGCAAAAACATTTACACATACATCTACAATAGTTATCATGAGTATAATTTAAAAAAAATATATATACATTGGATTTCAGTTAATAATTTTAATAACACTCTTTCCCTCAGTATTATGCATTTACAACACATGTTCTAATATTAACAGTGATGATTATACAGAATTTTTTTGCGAATAACTAATATAATAATAATTTGGGAGGCATTTTTGATTTCTTCCTCGATGCTTTGCATAGCTTATCTGAGGACGATAATAGATGGCGGTGGTTTCGTGGTTATATTTCTATACTGGTTGCAGGTGTTGATTTTACTGTTCGTTGGTACGTGCTTGGAAGGCTTCAACTGCTATTACACAGTTTAGCTTTTTTTTTCTTTTTGCAAGTAGAGTTCGATTTAAACATGGTGTGATTTTTGTGTTCTTGTAGTGGTGGTTTTTGAGAGGGGTTTGTCATAGGTTTGTTTGTGTGTGAGTTAGAGAAAGAGAGAGAAACAGGAATTTCTCTAGAAAGGGGGATGGTAAATCCCTTTATGCTTCCATAGCCAGGTACGAAACTCGGATCGAAATCCACCGAAATCCATAGAGTTTCCTGCCGAAAAAACTATCGGCGAGTCCAAGTGTAAATGATCACTTGAGTAGTACAACACCAGGGCAACTCCATGCAAAGGCGGAGCAAGCTCCGTCACTAACTTTAATATTCTCTCATAATGTAAAACCCAGCTCCTAAGAGATGTATAAATATTGTTTTATAAATATTGTTTTACATTATGAGAAGAGGTCACTACCCAGACCGGTTTCAACCTTTTTTGAGGTCTCATCAATGAGTAGGTAGACCTGGAATATCAAGGTTTTAAGTGAACACGAACTTACATACCTCTACTATAGAATTGCCAAGTGGTGTACTCCTATATTTATTGTTAATTACTAATTTAATAAGCCGAAAGGCTATTTTACCAGCGAATATGTTAATAGAAAGGGGGATGGTAAATCTCATTATGCTTCCATAGCTGGGAGCAACACCAGGGCAACTTCATTTGCATGGAGTTGCCCTGGTGTTGTACTACTCAAGTGATCATTTACACTTGGACTCGCCGATAGTTTTTTCGGCAGGAAACTCTATGGATTTCGATCCGAGTTTTGTATCCGGCTATGGAAGCATAAAGGGATTTACCATCCCCCTTTCTATTAACATATTCGCTGGTAAAATAGCCTTTCGGCTTATTAAATTAGTAATTAACAATAAATATAGGAGTACACCACTTGGCAATTCTATAGTAGAGGTATGTAAGTTCGTGTTCACTTAAAACCTTGATATTCCAGGTCTACCTACTCATTGATGAGACCTCAAAAAAGATTGAAACCGGTCTGGGTAGTGACCTCTTCTCATAATGTAAAACAATATTTATACATCTCTTAGGAGCTGGGTTTTACATTATGAGAGAATATTAAAGTTAGTGATGGAGCTTGCTCCACCTTTGCATGGAGTTGTCCTGGTGTTGTACTACCCAAGTGATCATTTATACTTGGACTCGCCGATAGTTTTTTCGGCAGGAAACTATGGATTTCGATCCGAGTTTCGTACCTGGCTATGGAAGCATAAAGGGATTTACCATCCCCCTTTCTATTAACATATATTCGCCAGTAAAATAGCCTTTTGGCTTATTAAATTAGTAATTAAGGAATTTCTCTCATTTTCAATCTCGCTATAATATTGATATTGCGCCTGTTTCAGCTCTCTATATGTTCCTAGAGTTTCTGTTGTCGAACGGCAGTTTGTTTATCATATCAGGTACATAGAAGTTTCGGGTGGCTTTGCCGTGTGATTGTTGTACGTATATGTTATGTATCATCATGTTGGAGGCTTAATGGATTTTTTACAACACTGAAAAGAATTAAAATAGAATTTTAATGCTTCCTATATTTCGTCCTAGTCACTAGGACATCTACGGGGATTACAACAACAATTAATGTAACATATACACAAGTACCAAAACAATACTGAGCCCAACCACGTGGGTGACACTAAAGTCCTATCTAGGTAGAGCGCCCTCTAAGGGCAGTAGTAGGTGGCCTGGAATGTAAGGTGGGAACTCTGGTGATGAGTGTTTCCCAAATCTTCGGAAGCTTAATGCAACCGTATTTATTGAGATTTGGTTGGTTTCTGAGAGCTGCTGCTGCTTCTAAGAAAAGTCTCTCTTTCTTGAATTTGCTGTGGTGGAGCATGGTGGTTTTCTTCCAAGATATCCGGTGGGTGGTGTCCAAAACATGGTCAGCCAAGCCTGAATGGCCATAGTTATGTTTGAAGATATAAGACTTGTCTTCCTCTAGACTGATGGATGCTGATCTGCCTGTCTGTCCAAAGTACGCCAGCTTACAAGAGCAGGGTACTTTGTAAACTCCAGGCAGAGAGAGAGGAGGGAGCTGATCTTTTGTAGAACGGATAAGGGTAGCAAGTTTGCGGTGAGGCTTATATGCTGTGTGTAGGTTGTACTTTTTTAGTATCTTGGCTATTTTTTCGGATGTGCCTCGGATGTAGGGTATGGTGATGGCATTTTTAAAATCTTGTTGACGAGACGGACGGGGAAAGGGGGAGGAGTTGATTATTTTTTTGATACTGTGATCGCTGTAGCCATTGGAGAGGAAAGTGCTGTGTATGTGGTTCAGCTCAGTAGTGAGGGCGGTTCCACTGGAACAAAGATTGTGGGCTCTCTTGGTAAGAGTTTTAATAATGCCATATTGTTGAGAGGGGTGGTGGTGGGAGAGTTTGTGAATGTATCTGCCTGTGTGTGTGGGTTTTCTGTATACGGTGAAGGTAAGTGTATCATTAGGCAGGCGTGTGACTAAGGTGTCTAGGAAGGGTAAACAATTGTTCTTTTCCTTTTCCATAGTGAACTGGATTCTTGGATGTAGACTATTGAGATGCCTGAGGAAGGAGTCTAACGTGTCTGGGCCATGAGGCCAAATAGAGAACACATCATCTACATATCTTAGCCAGATAGAAGGTTTGAGTGGGGCTGAGTCTATGGCTCGTTTTTCAAAATCTTCCATATAGAAATTGGCAAGTGGGGGTGAGAGGGGGGAACCCATGGCGGTTCCCTCTATCTGCTTGTAAATTTTGTTGTTCCAAGAGAAATACCCAGAGTTAATGGCAAAGGAAAAGAGATCTAAGATGTCAAGAGATCTTATTTCAGACATGAAATATATTCTGTTAGGGTTAGGGACCACGAGATGGCGGCACATTTGAGCCGTCTCTCTTCACTGTGTACTGCTTAATTAGTGATAGCCTTGGGCCATCTATCTCTGATTGGTACCAGTGGGGATTGAACTTCCCACTCAGTCTCCAAAAGTTAGATAGGGCTAAATGGCCTCGCCTACTCCCCGTATACGGGAATAAAAAGGCGTTAGCTGATTTTTTTTTTTTTTGATTAAATTAATAAATATTCAACATTTGATTAATGTAGTACTATTTTTTACAATTTTCACAAACACACAAATAAGATTTTCTGATTTAATATTTATAAGGAATGTTTAATTACACGAAGCAGTTAATTGATAATTTGTAATTATGATTTTAAGGTGAATTGAAATTCCTGAATCGACAAGAAAGTGAACTGAACTATCCAAATGTTCTGGACCATAAAGAATTTCAGAATTTTTTATAATCCAGAATTTCAAAACAATTAAAACTAAAGAACTTCATAATCGAAACTAAGAGAAAATACAGAACTTCAGGAACTTATCGGGAATTCAGGTAAGGCTTTCTCAATATGCTAGTAGTGAGTAGGCATTTTCAATATATTTTTAATTTATAATCTTTGATATACTAGAAGGAATTTGGTGCCAATCCACATACATTTTTTTTTATTTTACAATTGAAAAATTAAATCCAAAATCAATTCCTATTTATTACTAATAATTTACACAAGAATACCAAAAATAATATTAGAATTGTATTTCATCGTCAATTTTATTTTATTAACCAAAGGGTGAAATTCCGTCTTAATAGACCAAATGCATATTTATAATTTCAAATAAATATTTGTAGAGAGATTTGAAATTAATATTTTATATTATCAGAAATGTATACAAAATTAAGATTCCACGTTTGAGTCTATTATTTGAATCATACGACTAAAAGTAAATTAAATATTAGTACCAAATGTCAAATAATATCTTTGCTTCTAATTTTATTATAACGTTTAGCTCAAACAAGAGTCTTCACCGAACACCCCAACAGAATGCGCTTTCTGCTGACGAAGAACACACGCAGACAGGATGACACTCCTTGCGCCTAACGTGTGCAATGGAAGCACCCACTTCAACACAACCAGCACGAACCTTACATTATAAACGTAAATGAAGTTTTAATCAACGCAAATCTCACTTGATCCCTAACAGGAACAACTTAACAACCACAATGAACTCCTCACTGACCACATAATACGCTTTCCCACCAGAACGAAACGGTTCACAGTAAGACTCGTTGCACCTAATGTGTGTTACGAACACTCACTTCAACACTCCACAAAAACCAAACACAACCAACACACTTCTGCAAACTGCAAATAAGGTTTTATCAACACAAACCTTACCTAAATACCAACACGAACAGTCTTACGTCTGAAAACAAAGAAACTGTTGTCAGCAAGCTATTGTTGTCATAAAGAAACTGTTGTCATAAAGCATATTTGGATAGCTACGCCTTTTATTACAGGATTGAACCACATCGCAGTGAATAGTAATTCGTGTGTCAATGTATAACTGTAGGAAATGAACACTGCAAGAAAGGACGTTTTCTGTGTACGATATTTTTAATTTTTTTTGTAAATTAAATTAATTACGCAGAGAAAGAGATTAATGTAAAAATTTGGAAATGAAGGATAAATTTACATTATCGTGAAAGAGTATGCCTTTCACTTTACATTTATAGGGAGGACAGCTTAATATATTTTTGTTAATTGCGATTCAAAAGATAAGTAGAGAGAATTTATAGTTGATTTCTCAGACATCATTCTTCAGGTATGTCTAACAAGGGAACTTAGTCTTGATCGGGTGAAAAGTTTATGGATAGGCTTCCTGCCATGGAGTTTAGTTAGCACGAGATGTTCGTTGAACTTCAGTTGACTACTGGAAAATCAGAACAATGGCTAAATGTCATTCCAGGACTAGTTGGAAGATTTCTGTCAGGAATCCTGTTAAGAAGAATAAAATAAAAATAACAAAGAAAAGAACCATTGCAGAAGAAATGTAAATCAGAGAAAAATACAGAAAAATATTTAAAGAGCACGTAGAAGAATGAATGGCATCTGATAGAACACTCAGGAAGATGATGGAAACGAACCGAAGGTTGGAAGAAACGAAAGCAGACCGATGAACCACCAGGGTGAGACAGAATTGGGTCGCCTGTCCTAGATTCGTAAAAGGAGACAAGAACAAATTGAAATCCTTTACTTGAAGAATGATATTCATCTTTTTTTGTCACCAATCTTTTAAATTGGTCAGCTCGTGGATTAGGCCTACTGGGGATACCACGTTAAAAAAACGCACCTAATACTCTACCTCCGAGGTGGTGTGGAAAAGAGTAAAACTGATACTTTCTGTTTCTCTGTTCTCATTAGAATGAGCCATGTCAGCACGAAGCACGAAGATACGTAACATGTCTACGTGCTGACATGGCTCATTCTAATGAGACTGTCTTTACTCTAGTTAGATGAGTAAATGCTGATAAATCCAGTTGTATCCTCCTTCACTCCAATCAACATCCAATACCATTCTGTTGGAAGTCGACGTACTTCACATTTCCTAGGATTTCTAAATTCCGAAACAATAACAGTGTGTGTGTGTGTGTTTCAAAACAATGATTATGTTAATTATAATACGTCAACACGACTGTCCATGTTTGATATTGTTTAGTCTTTTGGCTAATATCAGTAAACGTTGACTGTAATGGTAGAGCGTAATATTTCGTTCGAGATAGTTTTGTCAATGTTTAGCTAATTCATAATTGTCTATACTATACTATAATATTAATTATTAATATTTGTCTATACTATACTATAATGGTAGAGCGTAATATTTGGTTCGAGATAGTTTTGTCAATGTTTAGTTAATTCATATTTGTCTATACTATACTATAATATTAATTATTAATATTTGTCTATACTATACTATAATGGTGGAGCGTAATATTTGGTTCGAGATAGTTTTGTCAATGTTTAGTTAATTCATATTTGTCTATACTATACTATAATATTAATTATTAATATTTGTCTATACTATACTATAATATTAATTATTAACAAAATATATTTGTCTATACTATACTATAATATTAATTATTAATAAAATATAATTATTAATTTAGAGACAAGATGAAAACTAAATTGGTTCTAATTGTTTACGATTCTTGATTTCATTTTAATTCCGATATAGATAAATAATTTTGTGGTGTATTAAGAGTAATGCATTAAAATACTATGATATGAAATCTATAAATAAATATTTAAACGAAAAAAAAATAATATTTCAATGCTGAAGTAATTATAAATAAATATAAGTGATTCTTTGCTTTTACCAGAAAGAAATTGTTAATTACGGACATAATAAGCAGTTTCTGCATAAATTCTATTCAATTTTGCTGACTGTGTACAGTACAAGCAAATACACGATGATCAACTCCCACGAGATTCTTTTTGCCGTTTATATGTGGGAAAGTTATTTCGCATTCTGAATGGACAGTGTTATTGTATACGTATGGAATTCATAAAAAAATTAAGGAATTATAAGTTTAGTTTCCATCGGATATTTCTAGGATAGAAAAAACGTCTCCGAGTTAAATATTTTAATAATTCCATTGGCTGGATGGAATTTAGCGGAATTTAGCATTCATTTGTTAGCATTTACAGAAAAGCTTGAATTTTAGTTTATCAAACCTGTCTCTAATACAAGTACTGTCTCTACACTGATCTGGAAAAGAATCAATGCATATGCCTCAAACATTATAGGAAAGTATTGGTGTTTCTACTGCAAAAGTAAGTCAACGGCAGATCGTATTTTCACCGTCCGACAATTAAAAATATTATGAATTCGATACGGAATTAGATCTGGTATTTTTGAATCATAAACAAGCCTATGACAGTATAAATCGAAACGCATTATGGGATGCAGTGAGAGTTTTTTAGAATACCAGCACAAAAATATATAAATATGATAAGAGTTTGTAATCACCACACCCTCTGCAAGGAAAGTTTCCTCCAGAGCATTCATCGAGTCTTGAAATGAAATCTGTCCCCCCCCCTCTCTCTCTCTCTTTCACAATCCGTGTTCAGGCTAGCACTGGAAAAAGTCATTAGAGATCTAATTGGACAAAGAACGATGCAAATAAATGGAAAAGACAGATTTCTGGCTTATGTCGATGATTTTTTTTTATCCTTGAAGACAGTCTTCAGGGTGTCATGCACACAACGTTTAATTTAATCAAGACCTATGGGTTTTGTCCAAAATTCGGAAAAGACTGAAGACGTGTACATTTCAAGGATCCAACTGGGTTGCTGATAACTATTTCTTTGAACAAGTGGATAATATTGATGTTTAGGACTTCAGTAATAAACAGCTACAAACAAATACATCACGAGATAGAATTCAAAAGGCGCCAATTGTGGATATTTTACAATTTGTCAACTGCAAAATATCCAATAAACATTTGCAGTGGTGAAATTTTATTTTATTTGTAAAATCTAGAAGATTATCAGGAAAATCCAAAGAGAACGATTTAAATTATCTATAACGAATATTAATTGATGATTGTGAACCAAAGTTATCTACAAAGGGAGATAATAGAAAACGTATCTTATTTTCAAGAAAAGTACTAAGAAAAAATGTTGGACCATCTTAAAATCAAAATAATAGACTATGAATGAAGACATAATGGGGAACTAGAAATCTGTTTGAAATGCCCAACATCCCATCATTTATGAGAGAAACGAGAACTGAGTTATTTGGTCACATTTGGAGAGCAGATCAAGATTAAGACATTGAAACGACTTTTCTGTGAAAATTGCTTTTTTATGCATTAAAACAGACAAATCGGTCAGGGAATACACGCAGTTTACAGACAGGAATGACTGACAACCGATAACAATATGCTGGTTTAATAAGATGTGTTATTCCTGCCAGTATAATTCCCGTGATCGTTGCATCCTTCTGCGCTAAATGAAGAAATCAATTTCATTACCGAAACTGAATTTTATTTGGACCAAATCAGAGCAGAAAAATTTTCCCAAAAAATTTCACTTCTGTATCACTTCCATTTCAATTCTTTCGAAAAATCTGATACTTGTAAAGACATGTACGGAATTTTTAGGAAGAATTGAAAAGCGAAACATTCAATCTCTCCTCATAGGCATCATTCTTACTTTCGATTGGTAAGTTACGACAAGGGTGAAGGTGCAGCGACAGACAAACCGACTTCTTGATGTATGATAAACTGTCACAGTGCTCGTAGGTACTCTATCTTTGCTGTCCCTTCGTTCTAGGTAAAGTTTTGCTGAAAACGTCTTAGCAACAGACTTCATATACTCGTAAATATTGCTTTCATTTGGCATGATTGCTCGAGGCTGCTTATCCCTACACAGTTTTGACATTGACCCTACAGACTTCGATCTGTTTTCTAATTTGAAAGAACCATTCCTCGGGGATCGCATTACTACCACTGAGAAGTTTTCGTTGAAGCGACCAAACTTTTCAAATTGTTCACACACAATACAATTTGAAGTTGTTCGGAGTCGAATTGTCTCATCGATGTCTAAAAAAATCTTGTTCAAAATATTAAAAATATTCTCAAAGAATGTCACATATACGTTCAACTAAAATGTCACGGAATATTCGCTTTAAATGTGTATGCGTTCAATATTCGAGATATCGCCAGTTTTTATAATACATTTCGTTTAACAAAATAAAGAAATAAATACAAATAAATAAATAAATAGCAAATAAATAAACAAAAATTATTAAATAAATAAAATAAACAATATTAAAAAATCATTTTGTTTCTCATGATACACTTCTTTTACTAAAGAATAACTAAATAATTAATTTTCTCGATTGGTTGTACAGTGTTGATGCTTCGATTATTTTCTTTTAATTTAATATTTTATTATATTATATTTATATAATTTTCAAATAAGTCACGTACGTCAGCACGTCTTCTAGGGAACTATTTAAGAATGCTGCTCGTCATCAATCGTCAACAGTGTTGATCACAATGGGAAAAAACGAAGGATCTTTCGGAGTTCGATAAAGGGCTTACTTTAACCAGAGCTGATTGATTTCTGAAAAGATGATATCCCGGATGTTTACTGAAAAAATAACCACATTACGTCTCTTGTCCAAGAGTCGTAATTGTGGTCTTGAGACAGTGTGTCAGGAACGAGATTGCTATCGTCTGAGAAGGCTTGTACAAATTTAACTTGGGCATTATTTTCACAGACAAAATACCCTTGTTTTTTTATTTTACCTTTGATAATACCCAATCTCTGTTCAAGAAGAAATTTAACTTCTTGGGATAATTGTCTCCTCAGATTTTCTCGGCACAAACATATCACAAAAACTGCCGCATCTGCATCGAAAAAAAAAAAGTTTTTTCTTCTTTTTTTTTTTCTGTAGCACCTCATTTCAAACGACAGCAACCTCTTTTCATCTTTTTTTAGTATTGACCAAGTTTCGCTTCCGTATACAAGTACTGAATTAACTAGTGTGTGAATAAGGCTTAATCTGCTTGTTATCTGTCCGTAACGGTTTTAGTTTTTTGAGTGCTGTTGTTGCTTTTATTGTTCGAGTATCCTGTCCTGATCTGGCATCATTATTAAAGATACTGTCCAGGAATTTAAACTGATCAACTTCTGTTGATCAGTTTAAATTCTCAAGTAAGATTTTTTTCAGTTTCTAATACAGCACTTTCTTCTTGGTCAGAGCACAGATATTTGTCATTTTTTATTTTATTTTAGGGTTTTATTTTTAATTTAAGACATATTTTTTAAGAGTATAAGCTAGTCTTGTTGTGATTTCCAGAATATCTGAATTGTTTTCTGCTAGAAGATCAATGTCATCAGAAAACCTGAGATGGTTCATTCTTCTTCCTACCGTCACTCCTCTACAGGAATTCATTTACAATATATTTGAGAAATCGGTTAAATAACATTGGTGGTAACTTGCATCCCTCATTCCATGCTCCATTTGATAGGGGGGGTGCCATAATTCCCCTTGATTTCAACCATCATTTCAGAAGATGAGCACACATTAATGAGTAGTATTATTTTGATGTATATTCCGTAATGTTACAGAATATCCCAAAGGTCATCATGCCAAATAGATTCAAAGGCTTTCGGTAGGTCAATAAAATTATGTTTTTTGTCCAATGATATAGAAAGCACATATACGGCAGTTGTACTCTAGTTCTTTATAAATCCAGCTTGGAAACTTGAATTCCATTTTCGTTTCAATAGACGTGAAAGGAAGATGTCCTGAAAAAAAAAAACAACTTCCGTTTATCCTGTGCTGGTTCGAGTGTCGCAAGATTCTACGTTTGAAATTTTGCGCAGTAGTTTTTATTAGGATCACGTGACGAAACACTTTAAACTAATAAATAACGTTGTTGAAAATAAAGGAAGATTTATCTGATCTATTTTTATATGTTTATCTTTTGTAAAATTTTTAATTTTTGTAACTCAACATTGACAATATGGCAGAAATTTCGCACTCAACTTAGTCACATTGTCCACAGGGTTTTCCCGCATTTTCCCCCGTTGAATATACTCAGCAACTTTATTATTTAAAGAAATATTCTAGTGAACATTAATGATTAATTTTCTACTCTATAACAAATAAAATTTAAAATATTATTATTCTTTAGAATACATAGAACAATCTTAAAACATTTTTAAAATTATTAAAAAACATTTATAATATTCACACACCTTAAATAATACAGTATACGTTTGATTATATATAAACTAAAAATTATTTGTAAATGTAAATATATGATTATATATATGATTATATGATTACATATGTAGTCATATCTAATGGCTCTGATTGATGATATGTGGGTTTTGTTGATTTTTTTAATACTGAAAAATAATAAAAAGCTCAGATTGAATATTTCGCGCATTGAATTGCAAGACTTACTCCATTCAGAAGATATGATATTTAAATAATTGCACTAAAAGGGAAAATCGCTTGTAGACTGGTTATCAGTCAAACTGATAACCAGTGCATTAAAGTATCATTTATGGAAGTTAAAGAAAACATTTATTTTTTAATTTTATTTTTGCTGTACTTCAGGATATCCAAGCATTGTGCAGTATCATCCGTTATTATCCCATTGACTAATAACCAATATTCCAACTCCATTCAGCTGAAGCCACCTAAACCAGTTGCCAAATGAAACATCATTTGAAGTCTGTCGATGTTGCACAAGTGTAGGGGAAAGGGGGGGGGGACTCTGTGTACTTGCGAATATTTAATCAGGGGATGGTTGACAGACAGATATGAAAATGTGGTATACAGCTCTTTAGCTCTTGTCCCCTCTGGTCGTGACAGGAAGCTTAAGGTCGAGACTATAGAGTTTTACCTGCACGGTAGGCCATTTCATGCTATGACCAACCTTGAAGAGGGGGAGATACCTCGGTATCATGTTCACCCCAAAGGGAAGGTCTTCTATCCTAAAGGCTGGGATCGCTTCTTTGAGGAAAGCACCTCTCAAGCCCCAGAAAAAAAAAACACTTTCTTCTTTCCCACTATCTCCTACCTCGCTTTTACCACAAATTGGTGGTTGGTAGGACATGTCCATTCAGGCGCGAGATTATGGTTCCGACTGCCGCCTCACACCCCTACTGTATATTTCTACGCGAGGGTGAAGGACTTTGGGCTCGGGGTTCCATTACTTAGATGGCTGATCCCAAGCCTGCTGCTGTCCAGAATCGCGAAGTTAGAACTATCTTCTTCCCCTATCTGCAGAGAGGCTTTCTATAGCCCATTAATACAAGAAGACATTAGGCGAGCTAAAGGCTGGTCCCATTATCAAGGTACCTTAATCGAGTCAGCATCTGTAAAACACAAGAGATGGGCATTTCTGCTGCACTGTTCTGTAGATGGTGCTCCTTTAAAAGAGTCATATAACTGGAGCATCCTCAGCATGATTGGGTAAGGATGGCACCAGACTCCTTCCTGAGTTCGAGTATATTGACCTTATCAGGACGAGGACCGATGCCCTACCCACTCGAGCCCGCACAGCTCGACGGGATAGTTACGACTCAAACTGTAGGGCTGGCTGCCGCGGTGGAACCACATTATAGACCTCTGCGGGTGTGCGTAAGTCAGATTTAGTAATTAAAAGAGATGGTGACGTTTGGGTAGTTGATGCCCAGTTGGTGGTAACAGGGCGCTCACTAGCCTGTAGCCATAATAATAAGGTAAACTATTATAAGAATAACCAAGATCTAGTTAGTAAGATACAGGAGGAGCATGGGCAATTCCGAGGTTTACCAGCGCCACCATCTCTTTACATGGCGTATGGAGTGCAGATAGTTATAAGGACTTAAAACAGCTTGTGCTTACACAGAAGGATATAAAAGTTCTTTCCCTGAGGGCCATACAGGGCATACTAGTGACATGGCTTTGTCACCAGAGAATGACTACAATGATAACTAGAACAGGCATAGAGTAAAACGCTTGTAAAGGCTTAGGCCTATACTGTATCAAGTCTGGACGTCATGTAAGGGTGCTATTGCCCATAACCAGTACAGAGATTAATAAAAAAAACGACCAGTGGTGAATCTCAGGGTTCACCAATGTAAAGTTATGCACTTTGGCGTGATTAGAGTTCTAGCGACATATTATATTAGCGGGTACATATTATCTTGGCGTATTGGTGGATAGGAATTTGAAGTTCAAAGGTCACATAGCAAAAGTTGCAAATACAACTCAGAGGATAATTTCTATGCTAAAGCGAACCTTGACATATAAAGATAAGAAAATCATTCTGTCTCTTTGTAAAGCTTTGATAAGACCACACCTGGATTAATGTGCGCAAATTTGGTCTCCCGGGTTCCACGGAGATAAAGAAGCTGTGGAAAGTGTGCAAAAAAGAGTTACAAAGATTATATATCCGGATTATGGGCTACATTATGAGAACAGATTGAGAGTATGTGGATTACAGAGTCTGGTTAACAGGAGAAAGAGGGGTGATATGACAGAGGTCTGTAAACGTTTGAATGGGTGTTTTTATAGGATTTCAAATGATGAAAAGTTTCCTTACGTGGAAGGTGGGGAGAGAATACTGGGCATCCATGGAAGTTAAGTTTGTTCACAGTCAGTCAAAAAAGGGGTAAGAGCTAGGTTTTCCTCCCAGAGAGCGGTGATTTAGTGGAATAATTTGCCCTTACGGGTAGTGAGTGCATCTAGTGTGAATGAATTTAAGGGAGGGTATAATCGTTGGTTTGAGTGATTTATAGCGTCCCACGATGAGTCCTAGAGTCCCTGGAGGTCTGAGATAATAATAATAATAATAATAATAATAATAATAATAATAATAATAATAATAATAATAATACCCGTGAAGGAACGCCACATTTTCGTGGCGCTGGGGCTTGCGTGTTTCAGTGATGTTGAGAGCTATTTTGGCGGTAGTATAGGTGCCAGCAGGGCCACCCTTGTCAAACAGGTCCCAACTGAGGAACCAGATTAAAAGTGTTCCATCCCCCATCTTAATTGTGAAAATGAAGAAGAGATCCATGCCGGATCAGTCGACGCCCGGGTCATCAAGGACTGCGTCAGATGTTGGGGATTCTGGTCATCAGGCGACAAGTGGGCTATAGTACCCAGCACTCCTTGCTTGGCAATCAGGGAAGGAAACTGAAAAGCGACTGGAAGAAATCAAACGTAAAAAATGGACTGTAGAAGAAAACAGAGAATTTATGAAATGTTTTGACAGATCAACACCAGAATAGGTGGACGGGGTCTGCTGCAAGTGAGACAGACAGTGCAAGAAGAAGAAGAAATTAGTTTAAGAAGTTTCTTCGAAAATAGCTCTGAGCCAATGCTTCAAGCAATTACACAAGAAGGCCTTCTAAATGCAACAAGAAACAAATTCAATTACAAAAAGTAAGGGGAAAATAACCGATACGTGCGCTGGAAAAATAAACCTTTGCGTGGACAATTTCTTCGAGATACTGAGGACAAAATTGACGTGAACAAGACGTGGCAATGGCTACAATATGGATATATTAAAATAGAAACAGAAGGATTTATTCTAGCAGCTCAAGAACAGGCATTACAAAGTAATACAATCAAAGCAAACATTTTGAACGTCGGTAATAACAGCAAATGCAGATTGGGCGATAAGAAAGATGAGACTGTAGAACACCTAATCAGTGCCTGCAGCAAAATAGCTCAAACTGACTATAAATACCCCCATGATCAAGTGGCAAAATTAATTCATTTACATGTATGCTAAAAATATGGCTTTTCTACTTCTGATGACTAATATGATGTCACTTAAAGCACTCCATGAAATTACAGTAACTCACGCCTCCCATTTTTTTCTGCCTTACGGATCGATTGCGTTTCCTGCAAAAGTTCGTATATAACTGTATTTATAATTCTCTCTCTCTCTCTCTCTCTCTCTCTCTCTCTCTGTGTGTGTGTGTGTGTGTGTGTGTGTGTGTGTGTGTGTGTGTGTGTGTGTTAAAAAACAGGCAGTAACTTATTAATAGATTCTTGTTTCAACTTCTGATAGCGTACTTTATGCTCTTCATTTATTCTGACTTCTTCAATTCATATTACAACTAAAATCTGTAGTTGCTTTCAGCAAATATTACTCATTAATTCTGTTTATCCTACTGTGAATCCATCTCATTTTTTTTTTTAAATAACATCCATTCAATCAACAAGTTCCAGGAATTGAAGTTATCTAATACATTGCAAACTAGTCGCAAAACAACGTGTTATATATGACTGCGGATGGCAGACGGTAAATTCTTAAAATAGGAAGTTTTGAGTATAGTAAAATTTTCGCAAAAATCTAAATTATTATTAAAAATAACATGAAAAAGTAAAACTTTTATTTTAAGTAAGTTAAAATAAATTCAAAAATTTTAAATATTTTACAATATAGTTAGTGATATTAATACACCTTTTAGTTTTACTCATCAAAATAATAATACATATTATACAATATATTTTATACAGATTTCTTCTGAACATCATATAATCATATATATATATATATATATATATATATATATTTTTTTTTTTTTTTTTTTTTTCTTCTGAACATCATAACGACATTTCAACTGGAATTCAAGGCCCACGGATGGGAAGAGTGAACGTTAATATAGTCAACTCGGCTATTAGTCCCAAGCAAGTGTTATTCATCCATTCATCCAAGAACACTTCCAACGGTCTGAGGAAGAGTAATCAGACGATACAAAGAACTACTGCATTTTGAAGACAAAACTGAAACGTATCTCCTACGGTTAAACACAAAAGTCACCACGAATCTATACAACGACATATAGGATACACCTTTCACAAGCATTAAGCGTCTGGAATTACACAAATGAGACCCTTCAGCAGAACTGGCAAGCACCCCATCATCAAGCACATCGATCGCCCGCTTACCATATAGAAAATACTTCCACGAACAATATCATCTTCTAAATAATCTCCCTTCAGGGATATAACATACTCTTAAACTGCAAAATCATCAAGTGACTCCCGTTCAGTAAGATGTATGCATTGTAACACGAGCTGTCTTACTGCTGGGAAATTCATAGGCAATGATTGGGGATCATTACGCACCAGATCTTCACAATAGGAGAATAATTCTAACCGGTCTAATTTAAATAATGATAGCCAAATGTATGAGACTGTAGTCGTTCAGTTGAAGTAAAAGGCATTTCAAAATTTTCTTAAAAGTGAACAAAACTTCTAATAACAAGGAATTGTAGCAAAAAGCATATCGTGTGAATTCGAAAAGGTCGTAGTATTTTCTTCTCATTATTTGCACTCCACCATGGCTTAGCTGTTGTGGTGTATTTGACTGCACTTATAGAAAAGTTGTTAGCATGTCCAAGTCAGTGTTAACTTTAAATTAATAAAATAACGTTGTTAAAAATAAAGGAATATTTATCTTATCTATTTTTATTTATTTCTGTTTTGAAACAATTTTAATTTTTTTTTTAAAACCAACATTGACAATCAGGCAAAAGTTTTATATCCTTTGCAAAGTAGCTGAACGTAACATCATCTCAAAATTTCTTATTCTGAAATTAGAGATTTAGAAATCAGCTGTCTCACTGTTTTCACCGGATTGCCCGCATTGTATTCTACGTAAAATGCACTGAGCGACTTGACTATGTGAAGAAATCTTTCTTCACATAATCAAGAAAACTAATCGTTAATGTACATTAACGGTTTAGAACGACTACTACAATTCAGAAACCAAAATGAAAAAATAAAAATACAACGAAATGATCTTTCCAAAAATTGGCAACTATATAATAACTGACATCAAGAAACCATTGTTTGGATCATCCAAACGCTTTTTTTTTTGGTTGGAAATGAAAACTTTTCATAATATTTAAATTTCTTTTTACTAATATTCAAACTGTGCAGTTTTCAGCTGATGGATTTTTTGTTTTAATTTTAGTAACTATAATATCTTATGATCAACTCCTTGAGAATGACAAATCGCGTATACATAATTCAGAAATACAGTAATAATAACTTTAAAATATTGAAATCTTATAAAAATTAATAATGAAAATGTTATTAGTATTTAGAAAATTGGAAAATTTTTGCAAAAAATTAATAATATTCACACACCTTAAATAATATAGTATACATTTGATTATTCTGTCCAGAAAATAGTTGGTGAATTTTGTGATGGTGAAGGCGACAGGAGAGATGCGGTGATTAAAACCTTGGAGGGTAATGGATGGCAATCCTGTAGCCAATGAAGTTCTAACTGAGGCTCGGCTATTGCTGTTACCCTCCTGCCATGACATGATCAGAGCTTTAATTGCTCAATAACACCTTATCCCTACACTGTACTCTACAGATAACGGGGAAGATTAAAAGCATTCTTGCTTCGCCCCTTTAAGCCAGTCTTATAAGGACTATAAGAATAAGGTGTATTTTATAGTCATATTTTGTGATTCCAGTTTCAAAATTGTAATATGGATGTTTTTTTTTTTTCTTAAATCTGAAAAACAATTGAAATCTGCTGACATTAATGTAGAAAGTTTGGCGCATTGAATTGCAAGAAGTGTTCCGGTAGTATGGGTGGCACTTTAAATCAGATCAAGATAAGATAAGGAATCGTGACATCATTGGCTGATAAGATCAGTGATGTTATTGTGTGTGATGCGGTGCTTGAAGTCATGAGTGTGGAATGTTTGGAATTTTTATGGGGAACATATTTGTCATTGTCGACACGTCGTGGGTTTTGGTTTGCGTATGAAATTGTGGGTGATGGTTAGAGATAAGATAGAGTATTGAATCCTTGGAATTTCCCAGGGCGACACACATCCGTCATTGATGTCACGTTATGTGTTTCTGTTCACGTATGGGATTGTGGGTAATGGTTAGAGATAAGATAGAGTATGGAATGTTTGGAATTTCTATTGGGGCCACACATCCGTCATTGACGTCACGTTGTGTTTTCGGTTGTCTATGGTTGGCAGTACGAATTTTCCAATATAGTTTGGGGTATTTCATTCCTGTTATTGAGTGTAGGAATTTTTAGTTTAGAGTCAAGAGATGGCTGCAGCTTTTAGACCTTTTCTGAATAATTAATTACAGGCTATCATTGCTGTCCCCTCAAACACACACACAGAAGAAAAAAATCATCTTTTATAAGGACAATGCACGTGCCACAAAGGTGTTTTGGCAATGAGAAAATTAAGGGATCTGACGATGAATTGTTTGAACATCCACCCTATTAACCAGATTTGGCTCCCTCTGACTTCTATCTCTTCCAAAAACTAAAACTCTTCTTCGCTGGTCAGCATTTTTTTCTTCAAATCAAGAGGTGATTGCACCTGTAGAGGAGTATTTTGCAGATCTTACTGAGAACCAGTACAGGGGCAGAATAATGGTGCTGGAGCATCACTGAAATAAATGTATTAATCTTAACGGAGATTACGTTGAAAAATAAAAATAATTTTGAAATTATAAATTCATTTTTTTAATAGGCCGAAACCTTTTCAGACCACCCTCGTAAATGCAAAAGTCCTCAGAATATTTCGGAAAGAACATTGAAGACAAATATAGAAAAGGTGGCCCAAGATTTCGTCGGCGACTAATAAGAAATGAATAATCACAAAATTGAATCAAAGATTGTAATGGGGTTATAAAAATTCGAAGAGAAGAACGTTCTGGAGAGCTGAAGTAATTACTTTGAAAAGGAAAATATTAAATCCGAATAAATAACAAGACTTATGGGAAATATCTAAAAGAAATGCGATCAGCAGCGTATATGAATAGTTGAGAAGGAAAGTTGCACAAAATTACAATGGTTAGGAACTTCATAACCATCGCAATGGGGTTAGTGTTGGGGATTACGAGGAAAGCAAAAAAAAAAAAAAGTTATGAGCGCAGTGCATTGCGTCTCGTAACTGTGTGCGTGTGTGCAGTCTGGCTGGTTTGCCTCTCTTGCAGGAAAAAAAAAAAAAAAATTTCCAGCATCGCAATCCGATATAGCTGAACTTTAACTGAAGAACCCTTATTAATTTCTCTTTGTCCTACTCTCTCTCTCTCTCTCTGTCTCCATCCCATTTTTGAATGCATGTAATGGCTTAATAACACTGTTAAGCCGTCATATATGTGCGTTGCTGACTTTACGTAAACAAAGCATGAATGCATCCGTTTACGTCAGTATCTTAAACGAAAAATTTAGAATAACTTTACGAAACGCAAAATGTTACGAATGTGAATCGTAGATTGTCTTTTCTCTTCTCTACTGTGAACATTTCATACTGGTCTGAAATATGCATCGTTGCTACCTAATTTAATAACCTAATCTTTGTATCTAAAAAAAGTTTGTTCCATTTGTTTTTATAATTTCGACCAGTTATTAATATAAATTGAAGATATCCGATTGTCTTGTCAAATCTGTAGCTAATCAGAATAATTTCATTGTTAGATTCAAATAATACCGAACAACTTACTGTCCATTGTTATGAACTGTAAACAGTACTTTATAGATATTTTTATTAACGTATTGTTGAGGACTGCGTATTTCTCTGCAAAAATATCCAATGTCAACCGATTATGTTGTGTTTTTGTCTCATCAGAATATTAATGGGGTGAGTAATTGCTTCTGTTGCTATATTAACTACTGAATATAAGAGTTAATTTATAGAATAATAGGAAAGAAGGCATCTGACGAATAAATGAATAAATTGTTGTTGTGTGTTCAAACAAATTCGAAAGAATGGAGTTCAGACTTCAAAATATGATGACTTTCAATTATTAATTAAACTGGGAGTAAATATTAGAGTTCTGAAGTCTTTTATTGTGATGATTTCAACAGCTAAGTATTTGTCTAAGCATAACTGAAATGAAAATTAATCTTTTTTTTTTTACTTCATATAACTGATTAAGTTATCTGAAGTTATCTGAAGTATATTCTTTACTTATTAAAATAAATAAATCAGTTCTATTCTTGAGATACTTGTGATATTAAATTAAGAAATATAAACAGGCTTGCACAAGAATATTTTAATATTTGCCAAATATTTCAGTCTGAAACTAACAGACTATCCTCGGTGGCTTGATAGGAACAGTTTTTACAAGGTTGAATACCAACAATTGATCATTCAAAAGAAGAACGAGCCGCGTGATGTTAAAGAGAGATAAATTTCATCAGAGTGATGAATAAATTATAAGTATCAACTCACAATTTCATATAATAATCTTAATTTATAAAATCAATTAAAGATACCATCAGTCTAATTGTAGGAATTAGAAGGTCTCAATTAAAAAAACATTTCCGGATTAAACATTCCCATATTTCTTACAAGGATACGCAATCATTTCGATTCAAGTTAGAGCGCTGATGTAAGGCTTCAGCACTCTATGAATACGCGTTCGAATTTATAGCGTCATCTGTGTAGAAGACGAGTCCTGGACCAGAGAATGTTGTGGCTTGTCTCTATCTCGTGCTGAGCCAATCCAGACTTATCGGATTTGTTGTGCAGTTGTTGGACTACCTCTGGGATCAGCCGTATTGTCTATTACTAAAAGAAAGAGCGAAACAGCTTCATTTCGGCGATGTAAATTACATATGCAAAGCGGATATTAGATCCAACATTATTTCAAAAGCCGAATGTTTGTAGAAACCATTAAAGTTTTGTAAGTTGACCTGAGAGCTTACGAGAATACAATCGTATATATCCCCGACCTTGATTTAAGTAGCTAAGGCAACTAGGGATTGCGAAGAATTTTATTCTAGAAAGCTCTCAGGTCAACTTTCGAAACTTTCATAGCTTCTACAAAGATTCGGTTTTGAAATAATGTTGGATCTTTAATATCCACTTTGCATATTTAATTATAAATTGTTTATTTCCAGAATGTTCCTTCGGATCGGGGTTGACCGGGAATAATTGAAACCGCTGATAACAAACCAGCGGATAAGGGAGAGGGGGGACTACTGTAATCCTATTTTGTACAAATTTCACAAACACACAAGTAAGACTTTCTCATTTAATATTTAAGAAGAATGTTTAATTACACTAAACAGTTAATTGTTAATTTCTAATTACGATTTTAAGATGAATTGCAATTCCTGCATCGACGAGAAAGTGAACTGAACTCTCTTAATTTTCTGGGTCTCAACTTTAAGAACTTCATAAATAGAACTTCGTGTATTTTACAATCAAGAATTTTAAGAAAATTAGGAACCTTGAGAACTTTGAAATCAAAAACTGTAAGAAAATACAGGACTTCAAGGACTTCTCAGGAATTCAGGTAAGGCTTTCTTAATATGCCAGTAGTGAGTGGGCATTCTCGATATAGTTCTAATATATAATAATATTTATTAAAAATAAAGATGTATTAGAAGGAATCTGGTGCCAATCTAAGTACAGCTTTCATTAATTAAATCCTAAATTAATTTCTATTCATTGTGAATAATTTATAGAAGAATACCATGACTAATATGGAATTGTATCACATCGTCAATTTTATTTCAGTTATCAAAGGGTAAAATTCTGTCTTAATCGAATTTTGATAATTTAAAATAACTTTCGGTAGAAAAGATTTGAAATTAATGTTTTATATATTTCAAAAATGTATATAAATAGAAGATCCAAAGTTGGAATGCTATTGTTTCAATCTGTATGGTTCAATTTACATGAAAGATTGACACCATATATGAAATAATATCTTTGCTACTAATTTTACAATAATGTTTTTAACACAAACAATACCCTTCACGGAACAACACTCCAACATAATAAGCTTTCTCCAGAAGAAGAACACACACGCAGACACGATGACACTCCTTGCACCTAACGCGTGCAATGGAAGCACTCACTTCGACGCATCCAGCACGAAACAAACCAACAACCAACACATTTCTACAAACGTAAATGAAGTTTAAATCAACATAAACCTCACGGAAACGTGAACACGAACAACTTAACAACCACAATGAACTCCTCACTGACAACATAATACGCTTTCCCCAACAGAACAAAACGGTTCACAGTAAGACTCGTAGCACCTAACGTGTGTTACGAACACTCACTTCAACAGTCCACAAAAACCAAACACACAACCAACACACTTCGGCAAACTCCAAATAAAGTTTTATCAACACAAACCTCACGTAAATACCAACACGAACTGTTTTCTACCTGAACAAATAAACTGTTACCAGAAAGCTGTTCTTGCATAAGCCATATTTCGATAGTTACGTCTTTTATTACAGGAATGGATCACATCACAGTGAACAGTAGTCTTTGTGTAAAGGTAGAAAACGAGCAACTGATGAGTATAAAATTCAAGAACGATATTTTTAAATATACTGTTTTTGAGCTCTTTTAATAATTAGAGAGGTAAATTAATCTAAAGATTATGAAATACAGGATGGTTTATATTATTCGAAAAGATGGCCATTCGATTTATACTTTTAAAGTCAGTTTAATGTTGCATAATAGAGGTTTTCACTTCAGAACCTACGAATGAACAAAGTGTAATTTTAAGATGTGCTTTCATACGTTTCAAAGGTAAGAACATAGCGTTTATATTTTATTCAAATTTAAATATGATTAATTTAATCCTTAATGGTGGGATTTTTAGACTTCATATTTACGAAAAGTTACCAACATTAGACGATCGAAATAGTGTCCACAGCATGCTTTTGATGAGATCTGTAAGAATAGTCACAAAAATTGTTAATTACATTTAATTTTTATTATATTTATAATTATTATTTCTAAACAAAAAGGTAATGATAAAAACATACCTCTAATTAACAACTTATTCATTTATTTCTTTATTCTTATTTTTATTTTGTTTGGTTTATTTATTTATTTATTTTTATTTTTTATTTGAAATACCTTCTCTACACCTTTTCTTAGTACAAAGATGAAATATACTTATTTTTTTTCACATTACTTGACGTGGGAATGAAGAAAAGTCCTTTTTAGGACTTCCAAGGTAACAAATGGCAATGCTGTAGCCAATGAAGTTTAACGGAGGTTCGGCTGTTGCTGTTATCCCTTATGGCGCAGAGATTCGAGAGTTTTGAGTTCGCTCTCTTAAGGTTTTTGCCTTAAGGGAGCAATTTGAGTCTCTGGGGAAAGTGTTCTCCGCCACGGCCCGCTGAGGGGTTCTTGCCGGTGAATTATTTTCTTCGGAATGAGCGGTTCTGCTCGGTGGTCGAGTTTCACTGAGTAGAACCAACGCGGAGATTTGGACGGTCTTTCGCCCACGAATGAGTGGCCTAGAGATCGTCTGATTTTTTGAGATTTGCCTTTACTTAACCAGTACAAATGGCAATACTGTAGCCAATGATGTTTAACTGAGGTTCGGCTGTTGCTGTTACCCCTTAGGGCGCAGAGATTCGAGAGTTTTGAGTTCGCTCTCTTAAGGTTTTTGCCTTAAGGGAGCAATTTGAGTCTCCAGAGAAAGTGTTTTCCGGCACGGCCCGGAGAGGGTCTTTGACGGTGAATGCTTTTATTCGGTTCTTATGAGCGGTTCTACTCGGTGGTGGAGGTGCCCGTCACTGAGTGGAATCAACATTGAGTTTAACGGTCTTTCGGCCACAATGGTGTGGTCTAGAGATCGTCCGAATTTTTAGAGGTTGGCTTTACTTAAACATCATCAATGAAGTTTTAACTGAGGCTCGGCTATTGTCGTTACCCAGCCATGACTAGAGCTTTTAGCTCAATAACACCCCATCCACACAGAATTTGTTGATTTCAGATGACGTGATAAAGAGTCAAGGACTTAGTCCATCTCCCAGTTCTTTTAAGAACTGAGCTTAAGAATTTCTAATTTCTGTGACGTGAGAATACGCCAACAGACATAATGAACATTGTTACGCATCTAAATTCCAAAATCGTTCCAGGTTCGAACGATATCACCATCAAAATCATAAAGATTCTCCGTCAAAAGGCCATAGTGCATCTAGATAATATAACTAATGCAATGATAAGAATGTTGACACTTTCCCATAGGCTGATATCATACCTATAAAAAAACCAAGAAATAATCCCCAAAGCCCCCGAACTTACAGACTCATCAGTCTGCTATCCAACCTAGGAAAAAATACTGAAAAGGTCATCCTCTCAAGACTGTAAGAAACAACAGAAAAACTAGGAATAATTCCTAATGAAAAATTTGGCTTCCGACGAGAACACAGCACAGTACAACAATCCATCGATTAGTGGAACACATCACACATGGATACCATTTGAATCTGCACACTGCCGGGGTATTTTTAGACGTTGCTAAGGCATATGATAAGGCCTTCTCTACAAGCTTATAATAGCAAACATACCAACAAATCTCATAAGGCTGATAAAAGCATATCTCAGTGAAAGATACTTGCAGGTGAGGGCCGATGGAATTGTATCATCCACACGCAAAATTCTAGCAAGTGTTCCACAATGCTCTTTACTGGCAGCCCATTACTATCAATCTATGTAGCAGACATCCCACATAATACTATGTCAATCATCACAGCCCTGTATGCAGATGACACGGCAATACTGGCAAGATCTCTCAGCCCCCATCTGGTAAACCGAAGACTCCAAGTTAGTATCTCTTCTCAGGAGAAATGGTTCTTAGATTGGTGGATCCAAGTAAACCCCCACAAAAGCTCAGCCATACTTTTCTCCAGAAGGAAAGTCTCCATCAATGATGACATTCAGCTTTTTGGAGAAAAAATTCCATGGCAGACTGAAACCAAATATCTCGGATTACAACTTGCCAAAAAAACTCCGATTTACCAGCCACATCAATCTCATTGGCTGTAAGGCACCAAAGCCATAGCTCAACTTTACCCCATGATCAACCGCAGCAGTGAACTAGATATACAAAACAAATTGCTAATATACCTGATGGTGATACGTCCTATAATTACTTACGCCTCCCCAGCATGGAGCCATACTTCTAAATCAAATATTCTGAAACTACAGCGAATTCAAACCAAGCGCCTGTGGATGATTCTGAACGATCCATGGTTTATTAGAAACACCCAGATCCATCGAGAGGACAGAATTCCATAAACGTTTTCCCTTCTTTGCGATCTAGCTGAAAAGTTCAGCTTCACCAAGGCAAGCGCGCATCCAAATCCACTTGTCAAACAAGCCTCCAACTACGATGAATCAGTCTACTGCAAACACAAAAGACCCAAATCAGTTCTACTCCCAGCTGACACAGCTAATACCACTTCCCCTAAAGGGCGAGCGTAAAGCTCAAAACCATCCCATTCACAATTTTCCTTACTCAGACAAAGGGGGGGGATATGTAAAGCATGTTCGCTTCGTCCATCTAGTCAGTAACGTTGTTGTTAATGTTGTTGACATGACAGTATAAATAAAATTATGACCAATTTCGTTAAACCTCATAAGGTCATTCGAATCTGGGAACATAATTATAAACACGCTAAAATGGAACGTTAATTATACAATATTTTAAAGTTGATATTACATAATGAAAATTGTGAAATTTTTTCTAGAGTATTCTTAGCAGTTGCAAGTTTATACTCATTAGTAACCTTATAGTGAACTCTCAAAGGAATGATTAAGTTTCGGTTGGGGGGATAGATTTGAATCTATTTTATTAATAGATTTTGGTTAAGTTTAATTTTCAATGATATTTTTCTATAATATTATGATATTTTGCGTTTATATATTACTTCAATAAGTATTTTTTATAGAAATGTTTTAAAATATTGAATTTCTCTCAACATGAATCAGTTGATATAGGATTGTAATGGTTTATTCAATTTAATCAACATTAAAAGCACAGTTTAATTAAGGACTTAGTAGTTAACTCTTTAAATAAGCACTAGAGAAGGAATTATGAGAAGGGATACTTAGAGAATTATGAGAAGATATACCATCCGAAGAAATGAATTCCGTGTGAGGAACGAATGTGAAGAAATCCAACTGCTGCTCAAAATTTTCCTTATAATCACATTGAGGTAAGTTTAAAAGAATAATGAGCTTATAATCTCAGTGCGTGAAATTTTTTAAAAGTTAAATTTAAGTGTGCGAGTCAGTGCGTACTTGCGTTCATGTGTGTTGCCGAAACTTAGGATTTCGTAAGCCTGCAATGATATCCAAACTATACATCGTTGATCAGTGCATAAGAACAGAGATTTTGCACTGAGAGATGCTGTAGATTGTCTCAGAAAATGTATTCATAATATTTCCGATTATGTTTCGAGAATTTACACTTTTGTAATAATTTACTGCTATAAAGTTGCCCATAATATGTCGTATTCTCGGTTTAAATAATAACAGCAGACACCAAAGCAAAGTTGCGTTGATAATTATCAGCTTTTCTTAATTACGTAATATATAATATTCATCTGATTGTGCTCGTATGGGTCAAAACTTGGCTCAACAGAACTTATAATGACGCTCATTGCACGTAACGCGTGTAATGAAACCACTCGTTTCAATATTCTATAAGAACATAATCACGAGGATCGGCTTTTATAAGAACGATAACCGCATAATGCAGGTAGACTTAAACACATTACTCGCAACTCTGCCAATCAAAATAGATAATTATTCGATTATAGTTTTGAGTTATTATTTTCTATTTCATCCTGTGATTTTTTTATTATAAAATGGCATGATTCTCGTGCATTTTAAGCACTATTCAGCGGCACAGCCTGGTTAAGTTTCTAAGAAATATTCCGAACATATATCACGTTTTCCTTTGATTATTGATTTGCGAAGATTATAGGATTCTTACATCAGAACAAGTGAAGAAATCCAGCTGAGTAGTGCTTCTTCTAATTAGTGCATTAAATCATAAGGAGATGTTTAAATTAAAAGAGTGAAAGAATTCGCAGTCTCAGTTTTACAACTTAAGAGTGCATCATCATTTGTGGCTTAACATTTACACGAATATCCAAATATTAAGTCAAAAACGATGCGCGCACATATGGACGTGTGTTTGACTTGATTACTGACTGTCACGGAAAGATCGTATCTAAATTTATTTCGTTTCTTAATCCAGTGTTACTGAAACCGCATCTTGTCTTCCGTGTGATAGGAAGAAGTAAAAAATTCTCGGCAGCAGAATTCTGGGGAAAAATAGTTCTACAATTTGCAGTCAGCGCGCATTCTAATTAGATGTGTGCAGAATTATTTCTTCAGCGATGTCAAACGTCAGCGGAACGTGCTGCGTTTCAGGGTCATCAAAATAATAATCAGTCAGTAATGTTTCTGTCGATGTTAACGTATTTATCAGTTATTTCATGGAATAATATAATAGAAATAATCCGATATCATGTTTATAAATGAAGTGTGAGGGTGTTCAGATTAAATCGTAAATTAATTAGAAAGTATGAAAGTACCTTCAAAATGTGACTAATTTCAATTACTAACCTGTGAATAAAAATTCTGCAATCTTTTATTTACTGTGAGTTATTTTAATACTTTTCAGTTAAGGAATTTTATTTAATTTTTTTAATTATTTTTCCGCAATAGTCTGTTTTCAAATAAAGACATTATTTGCATAAATCTCAGGTGTACGTACAATGTACTATATTGGCAATTGTGTGTGTGTGTGTGTGTGTGTGTGTGTGTGTGTGTGTGTGTGTGTGTGTGTGATGCTTGCTTAACTAATAATCAACTGAAAATAACAGTTCGTAATTATGTTTATAATTTTTCATTCATTTCGTTTATTTCAAATTGATTATATTTATTACAGATTTGAACAAATCATATATTCATTAACATCATTACCTTTTATGCTGATATCAACATAAGGCTTATTAGCCTTAGAACTCTAATTTTTAGAAGAATTAGATAATAATAAGCAGAAAATATTAACAGCTTAGTAATTCACTATGATTGCGCCAACACAATTCAAAGCTGTGTGTTTAGCTCATGTGAATATGTTTGTAGGCAATTAAGTTCCATAATAATAATAAATTAATAAATATTCCGCATTTGATTAGTGTATTATTATTTTGTACAATTCTCACACAAACACACAAATAAGATTTTCTGATTTAATATTTAAAAGGAATGTCTAATTACACGAAGCAGTTAATTGCTAATTTCGTATTACGATTTTAAGGTGACTTGCATTCCATCCACAAGAAAGTGTACTGAACTATCCAATTTTTCTAGACGATAAAGAATTTCAGAATTAAAAGTTTATCAACTTTATATTCCAGAATTACAAAACAATTAGAAACGTGAAAACTTCATAATCGAAACTATAAGAAAATACAGAACTTCAAGAATTTCTCAGCAAATCAGATAAAATTTTCTTAATATGCCAGCAGTGAGTAGGATTTTCAATATATTTCTAATTTATAATATTTGATATACCACAAGAAATCTGGTGCCAATACACGTACATTTGTTTTTATTTTACAATTGAAAAATTAAATCCAAAATCACTTCCTATTTATTACTAATAATTTACACAGGAATACCAAAAATAAGATTAGAATTGTATCACATCGTCAGTTTTATTATATTTACCAAAGTGTAAAATTTCGTCTCAATAGAGTAAATGCATATTTATAATTTCAAATAAATATTCGTAGCAGATTTGAAATTAATATTTTATATTTTCAAAAATGTACATAAAAATAAGATTCCACGTTTGAATTATTTGAATCCTACGACTAAAATTAAATGAAATATTAGCACCAGATACTATATAATATCTTTGCTTCTAATTTTATTATAACATTTAGCTCAAACAACAGTTTTTATCGAACAACACTCCGACATAATACGCTTTCTGCAGAAGAAGAACACACGCAAACACGTTGACACTCCTTGCACCTAACGCGTGCAGTGGAAGCACTCACTTCAACACATCCAGCAGGAAACAAACCAACAACCAACTAACATAACTAACAGATTTCTACAAACGTAAATTGAGTTTTAATCAATCTCACTTGATCCCTAACAGGAACAACTTAACACCCACAATGACTCCTCACTGACCACATAATACGCTTTCCCCAACAAAACAAAACGGTTCACAGTAAGACTCGTTGCACCTGATGTGTGTTACGAACGCTCACTTCAACACTCCACAAAAACCAAATACATAACCAACACATTTCTGCAAACTGCAAATGAAATTTTATCAACACAAACATCTATTGTCAGCAAGCTGTTCTTGAATAAGGCATATTTGGATAGCTACGCCTTTTATTACAGGAGAGGATCACATCACCGTGAATAGTAATTCGTGTATTAATGTATAACTACATGAAATGAATACTGCAAGAAAAGATATTTTTAACTTGTTTACGATATTTTTAATTTGATTTGTAAATTAAATTAAATTCGCAGAGAAAGAGATGAATGTAAAAATGTGGAAATGAAGGATAAATTTGTATTATCGCGAAAAAGTACGCATTTCATGTTACATTTATAGGAAGGACAGTTAAATATATTTTTGTAAATTGCGATTGAAAAGGTAAGTAGATAAATTTATAGTTTATTTTTCAGACATCATTCTTCAGATATATTTAATAATGGAGCTCAGCCCGTTTTTGTCGGGGGAAAAATGGATGCATAGACTTCCTCCGATGGAGGTTAGTTAGCACGAGATATTCGTTGAACTTCAGTTGAAAACGAAAAAATATTCGCAACATGAGAACAATGGCTAAATGTCATTCCAGGACTGGTTGAAAGATTTCTGTCAGGAATATTTCCTAACATCTTCTAAATGAACCTGTCAAGAAGAAGAACAACAAAATTAATAAAGAAAAGAGCTATTGCAGCAGAAATAGAAACCACAGAAAAATATTTAAAGAGCACATTGAAGAACGAATGGCATCTGATAGAATATTCAGGAAGAAGATGACCACAAACTGAAGGTTGGAAGAAACGAAAGTAGACCGATGAAACCCCATGGGGAGAAGCAGGAAGGGGCCGGTCTGACCGAGATTCGTAAAAGGAGACAAGAGCAAATTGAAATCCTTTACTAGAAAAAGGATATTCATCTTTTTTGTCATCAATCTTTTAAATTGGTCAGCTCGTGGATTAGGCCTACTGGGGATACCACGTTAAAAAAAAACGCGCCTAATACTTTACCTCCAAGGTGGTGTGGAAAAGAGTAAAACTGATACTTTCTGTTTCTTTATTCTCATTAGACTGAGCGATGTCAGCACTACCTAGAGACACGTTACGTATCCTGGCATTAATGTAATTAGATGAGCAAATTTTGATAAATCTAGTTGTACATCCTCCTTCTCTCCAGTCAACACCCAATACCATTCTGTTAGAAGTCAACCTACTTCGTATTTTCTAGGATTTCTAAATTCCGAAACGATAACAGTGTGTGTGTGTGTGTGTGTGTGTGTGTGTGTGTGTGTGTGTGTGTGTGTGTGTGTGTGTGTGTGTGGCGACTTGAAAAGGATTGTGCATTTTTTTAAAATTCAAAATGGGTATCAACACAAATATCATGTTAACTATAATACGTCAACACGACTATCCACGTTTGATATTATTTATTCTTTTGGCGAATATCACTGAACGTTGAGTGCAAAGGGTAGAGAGTGATATTTGGTTTGAGATAGTTTTTTCGATGTTATTTGTCTATACATTAATATTAATTATTAGTAAAGCAAAATGGTACTATTAAACGAACAAGATGAAAACTGAATTTTCCATAAATGCTGCCTCATATCCTTTATAAGGACTGGCTTAAAGGGGCGAAGCAAGAATGCTTTTCATCTTCCCCGTTATCTGTAGAGGACATTGTAGGGATAAGGTGTTATTGAGAAATTAAAGCTCTGATCATGGCAGGAGGGTAACAGCAATAGCCGAGCCTCAGTTAGAACTTCATTGGCTACTAAATGCTGCCAATTCTTCATTTTACTTTAATCCTAAAATAGATAAATAATTTTATGGTGTATTAATAGTGATGCATTAAAATACTATGATATATTAACTATAAATAAATCTTTAAACGAAAAAAATAAATAATATTTCTATACTGAAGTAACTATAAATAAATATAAGTGATTCTTTGCTTTTATCAGTGAGAAATTATTAATTACTCGCATAATAAGCAGTTTCTGCATAATTTCTATTCAGTTTTGCATAGTTTGTACACGATGATACTTCCAAAAGATTCTTTTTGCCGTTTATATGTGACAAAGTTATTTCGCATTCTGAAAGGACAGTGTTATTGTGTACGTATGGAATTCATAAACAAAATTAAGCAATTATAAGTTTAGTTGCCATCGGATATTTTTAGAAGGATAGGAGAAAACGTCTCCGAGTTATATATTTTAATAATTCCATTGAGGCTAGGTCGAAGATTACGGATTTTACCATTTATTTGTCAGCATTTACAGAAAAGCTTCAATTTTAGTTTATCAAACCTGTCTCTAATACAAATACTGTCTCTACACAGATCTGGAAAAGAATCAATGCATATGCCTCAAACATTACAGGAGAGAATTGGTGTTTCTACTGCAAAAATAAGTCAACGGCAGATCATATTTTCACCGTCCGACAATTAAAAATATTATGAATTCGATAGGGAATTACATCTGGTATTTTTGGATCATAAACAAAAATACCAGATGTAATATGTATTACATAATGGCCTATGACAGTATAAATCGAAACGCATTATGGGATGCAGTGAAAGGTGTTTAGGATACCACCAAAAATATAGAAATATGATAAGAGTTTGTAATCACCACACCCTCTGCAAGGAAAGATTCCTCCAGAACATTCATCAAGCTTGAAATGAAATCTGTATACTCAGCCAGGAAGATTCTCTCTCTCTCTCTCGCCAACCCTGTTCAGTCTAGAACTGGAAAAAGTCATTCGATATCTGAACGAACAAAGAAGGATGCATATATGGAAACGACAACTTATTGGCTTATTATGATTATTATTATCTGAGACCTCCAGGGAGTCAAGGACTCATCGAGGGAGGTTGTAATTTACCCAACTCAGCTATCATACCTACCCTTGAATTCATTCACACTAGATGCACTCACTACCCTTAAGGGCAAATTATTCCACTCACTCACTGCTCTCTGAGAGAAAAACCTAGCTCTTACTCCTTTCGTGACAGAGAACAACCTTAACTTCCATGGATGCCCCCGTGTTCTCTAACCTCCTTCATTTAATGACGAAAAATTTCATCATTTGAAATGCTATAACACCCATTCAAAATTTTATAGACCTCTATCATATCACCCCTCTTTCTCCTGTTAACCAGAGTCTGTAATCCACATACTCGCAATCTGTCCTCATCATCTAAATCCCATAATCCGGATATAATCTTTGTAACTCTTCTTTGCACCCTTTCCACAGCTTCTTTATCCCCTTGAAACCCGGGAGACCAAATCTGCGCACAGTAATCCAAGTGTGGTCTTATCAAAGCCTTATAAAGAGGCAAAATTACTTCCTTATCCTTACATGTCAAGGTTCGCTTCATCATAGAAATTATCCTCTGAGTTTTCTTTGTAACTTTTGCTATTAGACCTTTGAACTTTAAATTCTTATCCACCAATACACCAAGATCCCTTGCTTCTTCAGTTTCTTGTAGCATAACCCCGCTAATATAATATGCCGCTGGAACTCTAATCACGCCAAAGTGCATAACTTTACACTCACTAACATTAAACTGACAGCCTTTTTCGTTTGCCCAGATTATAATTCTATTCAAATCATTTTGCAATTTCTGAATATCAGTAGCATCCCTGATTGCTCTGCCTATCTTCGCATCATCATCAAACAATTGGAAATCTGATGATAGACCCTGCTTGAAGTCATTAATGTATAGATTGAACAATAATGGCCCAAGGACTGAAAATGTACTGTATCGAGTAACAGTACTTTTTCGTGAAAGGCCAAAGAACGTTTTAACATGTTGATTAAAATTTGATATATTTGGATTACTCCAGGTATAAGTTTTCCACTACAAATGGTCTAAAAGAATTGAATGACGTACACATTTTTATTTATGTCCACGTGGTTCAACACCAAATCTCCAGTTTTATAAATTAAATTCGATCAGAACGTACTCACCTGATCATATAATTTAGGTGAGCACCTTTACACCTAACCTAAACAGTTTATCACACTCCAAAGTGTAACAAAATATAACCTGACAGTTTGAAAATTTTCTCCCTCGATTTAATATTTGAAAACTAGACAGATCTATACAGAACAGGTGCTGAATTAACTGATTGGCTTCAGATCAGCAAGAGAATTAGGCAAGGATGTCTATTTTCTCCTCACGTGTTTAGTATCTATAATGAGGATATCGTGCGGAAGCATTGGATGAGCCCAAGACAGGAATTAAGATAGGTGGTAGATTGATCAGTAATCTGGGGTGCGCTGATGATACAGTACTCCTCTGTAATGACAAGAAACAACTAGAACAAATTCATGGCAAAATTAACGAGATCAGCAAGAACAGAAACTACAATTTCGAAGGAAATACAAATTTGGAAGCTCTTGAGAAACAAGTTTACCTTAATGGAGAAAGAATTGATCAAGTCAGCAAGTTTGAGTACCTGGGGTCCATTATTAATGTGAATTGCTGTTCAGAAGATGATTAAGAATGGATAAAACAACACCAGTTCAGAGACTTGTCTAAAATCGAGTAGGCTGTTGAGGATGTTCCTTACTGAAAGGCGTACAAACGAATGGGTGTTAGAAAAGAGAAATAGAACTTGAAGTCTCCTTAAGGATATTGACAGAAGAAAGTTAAAATATTTTGAACATATTGAATGGATGGAAGGAAGACTTTTCAAAACAGTAAAAGAAGCTAAAATTCTTAGAAATAGAGGAAGAGGTTGACCTTCAGTCACAGAAAGTAGACTTTCTATGACTGAAGAAAAACGGAAGAAAAACTCATTGGTACCTCTGCAACGGTTTTATTATGTTTCAACAAATTCTGAAATAACAGAAGAGGAAATGAATGGTATGAAGATAAAAATGGCAAACGATTGGGATCTAGAAGCAGGAATGAAGGATGGTAAGGATTCCTAAAAATTGTATGATGAGATATTCGTGATTGAATCCTATCGGAAGATAATCTGAATGTGAAATACAAAAAAATAAAAGATATTAGTTGTTCAACAGTGATGTTGCAATAACTACCATCTATGTAACAGAGAGGTGAGATGGATAGAGATCGGTGCAATAGCTTTAGCAAAGGATTAAGACACGATATACATTGGCAGAAGCTTTGAGATTTCTACATTTAGCCCTTTGAAAGTCAGACTTCGTCCTGTGAATGACCGTTTTGCAAATGTTGAGGGCGCCAGTATATGCTGAAAATGCAGCTGGGATTTAAATCTCAAGCCACTTAAACGATAACTATTTTTTTGACCGCTCTGCCACACTTTTGGGAAATCATGGCCTGGATATTGTCTGGAAAGAAAGAATATGTCTTGAAGATATTTCCATTTGGCGTTATTATAGTGCCAAAGATACGATGCTGTGAATGGTTGAGGGACGGGCGTTCCACTAGAGATGAAACTGGGATGAGATTGTGATCTGAATTACTAAAACGTGCGGGAATTTCATCTTCTTATCGCTGTATATTCTCAACAGAGTTTTGTGCTAACACTTGAGAAGCCTTGCCTTCAGGTGTGGTCTTCGTAATATCTCGTCTGACCTCGCCGAATTTAGCCAATTTACTACATGGGAATTTTTGCAGTGGTTAGGACTTAAAACCAGTCATTTTTAAAACGTAATCTTTGGTAGTGTGATAATGTTACTGTATACAGCTCTAAAAACGATTTCAAAAGCAATATAGCTATGCTCTTTTATGTTTTATTCTAATTCTAATTTTGTAGTCAAATTAGAAATGACCACAGGTTGCGGTACTCTGTGAGCAATTTCATACTTTAATAGTATGGCAACCATTTTGCATTGTTCAAGGTATTTATTTGTAATAAGATTAGGAATAAGAAGTCGCTTATCAGGATGTACTAATATATGCGTTTCCAATAGAATTCAAGAAAGCTGTGGTAATACCAGTTTATTAAAAAAAGATGCAAAAGTTATCTTAAACATTATAGAACTATGTCTACTTCCAGTTTTCTCCAAAATATTAGAGAAATTAGTAAAAAATAGATTAATAATATTTTAGAACAAAACCACTTATTTTCTTAAAACCAGTATGGATTTTGACATGAAACTAAGCAGTGAGCACGCGCTGCTGAAATTCATAAAATTTTTACTCATCGCGAGACCAACGCAAGCTAACCATAATAGTTTTCGTAGACTTCCAGAACCTTTTTGACGCAGTATCCCTTACATTTTAAAAAGTAAGGTAAGCTCCTTTGTAGATGCCACCGCATTGATATTCACTGCAAAGTCTGTACGGGAAATGTAAAACAGGGGTCAACACAGATCTGAAAACGGTGGCAAACTGGTTTCAAGTGAATAAACTTGTTCTCAATGCGGTTTCATCCGCAAGGTGTTTACCTTACTTGATAACTGTAAGTTACAGAAGTCGTTGATGTCAATTATTTTTCCTAAGTTTGTTAATAATAACTATACCAATAGAACGAAATGTTAAAAATACTGAACTATCAGTGGGAAAAATGAACGATAAAAGAATGAAAATACTGAAATTTAAACATAATAATGAAAGAAAGTAGTAATCAATCGGAAGTAAGAAAATTAGGAATTCTACTCTTTTCATATTAAAATATTGTAAAACACCTTTTACAGTTCTCACCTTATGTTAGCTCCATGAAGTCCGCATTTCACCAGAAAACGAAAAGCTGCATCTTGAGGAGAGAAATTTGCATAGAATTCTCTTCTAAATAAATCACAAAAACAATTACATTCAACTGGCCAGCTGATTATTTCATTATTTCACTCCCATCAATTAATTCATTTGAAGATAAAAAGAATTATAATTCTTAAAGCGAACTGTAGAGTCAAAATACATAATATGACGTTTCCACAAATAAACCAGGAAAGAATTAATCCTATATAACAGCATCAAAATAAAAAAGTGTCAAAATAACAATTAAAAATTAACAAAATAACAGCATTCAATAACAAAATTAAAAGTATCATTTTTTAAATAAGTTAAATATATCAAAATATTCTAAGAATTTTTTAAAATAATTTTATATTAATAATTAATAACAAATATTTTTGTTACTATTCTACCATTTCTTTGAATGTTTCATTATTGTATAAGATATTACTTATAAATTGATTATGGGGGTATTGCTCTAAGTTTCTCTAGGATTCGTGTAAATTTTATCAAGTTGGGGTGTTCTCCCATTATAAAATAAATTATATAATTATTATATAAAATAAATTATATAATTATTATATAATTTCACTTACGATGCTTTATGGTTACGCATTAACATGACAAAAAGACCTAATTTTTATTTTCAATTAAATATACTTGCGAGAATAATGACAACAAATGACAAATCGAGCTCGTTTTTTTTTTTTTTTTTTTTTTTTAAATTTTGATCCCATACATTACAAGGTGGGTGATCAACCTACATGAATATTTGCAATTCATCGAACAGTTTATTTCAATAAATTAGTGAAAACAGACATTTCTCAAAATAATCATTTTACTCACACACACACGTATGCATGCATGTGCATATTTTTAAACTTTTGCTTCATGCTGCTGATTCTAAATTCTAATCCTGTGGCCCCTTATTTAAGAGGGTTGCAGCTGATGAACAGTCCGCTTCCGCACCTCTATATCTCTTGCTTCTGTAAGATTCTTGCCCGTCCAATCTTTGATATTGTCTTTCCATTGCAGTCGGAGTCGTCCTGTTAATCATTTTTCCCTCCACCATCCCCTGCAATACTATTTTGGGAAGCTCTCCAGAAGAACCCATCATCAAATGTCCTGCAAACGCTATTTTTCTTCTTTGGATACAAGCAATATAGTCTCTTTTCATTTTGAATCTTTTAAGAACCTCTTCACTGCTCACTCCTTCAGTCCAACTGATACGATCCATTTTTCTCAAACACCACATTACAAATGCCTTCAATCGGTGACTCATCTCCTTATTGATCATCCAGGACTCACATCCATACGTCCCCAAGCTCCAGATCATTGTCTTGAGGATTCTTACTTTCAACTGTTTGTTCAGATTTCTGTTTCCTAATATGTGGTATATTTGGAAAAATGCTGCTTTTGCTTTTTTAATTCTGTGCTTAATTTCATAATTAGATCTACTGTCTTCTGTTATCCAACTCCCAAGGTATTCAAAACTTTTTACATTTTCTATTCTTTTTCCATTCAAAGTGATTTCCATCCCATCCCATCATTTCCTTCCCTTGAAATCCTCATCACTTTTGTCTTCTGAATGTTTATTTTCATTTTATATCTCTCATTTCCAACCATGTTCGGTCTGTTCAAAATTCTTTTGCAAGCCTTCCTCTGTTTCGCTCATAAGCACAAGGTAATCTGCATTTATATTATTTATCAGGTGTCTGTTTATCTTTATTCCATCCTTCAGATCTTCCAAGGGCTCCCTCATCATACGTTCACTATAGACATTAACAAGGAGTGGGGACATCTCACACCCTTTCTTATGGGGATCCATTCAGTATCCTCCTCTTCAAATCTGACCCTGGTTTCTTGAGTTTTGAATATTCTGAACAAATTTATCATAATTTTTATCTATTCCTATTTTATGCAAAATATCAAATAAAACAGAGCGATTAACGTTATCGAAAGCTTTTCATAGTCCACAAAGCATAGATATACATCTTTATTGCACGCGATCATTCGTTCCCCCCAATATCCGGAGTGTTGTGATAGCTTCCCTGATTCCCCTGTTTCTCCTGAAACCAAACTGTGCTTCATTTAGTTCCCTCTCTATCATCTGTTCAAATCTTCTATATATTATGTTGATTAGGACTTTTGCAACGTGGCTAATCAAGCTGACAGTTCTGTGCTTGTTGCAATCCATTGTTCCTGTAGTCTTGGGAATGGGAATAAAAATAGATCTTACGAAGTCTTTAGGTATTCTATCCTCCTTCATGCTGCTGATATAGCATTTTTATTGTTCAACTCCCGGTGTGGAAACTTCTCAAAGGTGTCACACATAGAGATAAAACAGAAAGCTCACGGCAGAGTAAACTCGTGACTCGATTATGACGACCTGCAAAAGACAATGTTGCAGCAATCAGAGGGAGGAAAAAATCGAGAAAAAATATTATCGAATAAATCGAGTATTAATTAATTTAATTTAAATATATATATATATCAAAGGATCAAAGCGCTTCCTTTGATCCTGGATTCTTCCTCTATACTGACTGCGATACGGATGCTCTCACACTTGATTGTGATGAGTCTTAAATTTTATTCTGATGGTTGATCCAGACGGTAACTCAACTACCCAGAGAACACATTTTACCTTTTCTTCAACTGAAGTACTCGATATAGCGAAGAGTTTAAAATTTTACCAGGACTTTATAGAAATAAATTAGAGCTAACTTTTGAATATCACACTAAAAATAACATCTACGAAACTTTTTTTTAAAAAACAACAACTAAAGGTGAGTATCATTTAGAAGTAAAGTGTGGGCTCAACTATACAAACAATTCGAAAGCAATAAGTAAACCTTGGAGTCTCATTGACAAACTCGGAAGAAAACATTGAATCTGTTACGAAAGTTGTCTGCAGGGATAGAAAAAGTAAGAACGCCATGATGGACACGAAATGTTAGTGAAGCAGTCCTTGACAAGAAGAAGAAGGCATGTTGTAAATACCTAGCAAATAAATCAGCAAATGGGTGGGTGTGGGTATGGCAGAAGCCGGATGAACGACTCTTGCCGGAGTGCAGTACCCCAGGTATGAAATTCAGAGGTGGAGATACGATGATATGGTCCTATTTTTCCTGGTTTGTCCTCGGACCTCCATATGTGGTGCCATGAATATTGAATTCCGAGAGGTATCTGAACATTTTGGACAACGCAATGCTTCATACTTTGGCATTTATACGGAACTAACCATTGTCTCATTCAGCGAAACAATGCACCTTGTCATAAGGCTGCTGCTGCTCTGCGTGCTTTTTGGACATGAATACCAACACACTTAATTGGATTCCATAGAGCCTTGACCACAACCCTATGGAGCATCTGTGGAATGAACTGGAGCGTCGAGTGAGGACAACGGATGTCTTCCCCACAACAGTCCAGGAAGAATGATCCAAAATTCCCATTGATCGGTATCATATGCTTGTGGAACATATGCCCCGCAGGATTTAGCTTCACTCATTAATTACAGCTAAAGGAGTTCCCACATCTATTTAAGTGGGCACTATGACTGTTTGTTCCTCACACTATAGTGTCCGTTGACATATTTCCAAACAGTGTATGTATGTATTTCCCTTGATTATTCATTTTTTTATTATTATTTTGCAATTTTGCATTCAGGTGAATAATATATACCAGGAATAAAAATTTGCAAAATGTTTATAATTAAAATTTTTCCAATAGGGATAAAAACATCTCTCTACTCTCCGACAGAGAGAACATCGCTTCGTAAAGCCCTTCACTAATCTACTAACAAGGATTACATACAAACGGAAAGATTTTCTCAATTAAAATACTTCCAAAGTGCTTTGCTGTAATGCATACATCGAAAACGTTACCATATGTGATATACCATAATAAATAATATTCACTATAGCACCATAAAATTACGTTTATTACTTTATTATTTTTTTGGGGGGGGGGGATGGACCAAGTCCTGGACTATTTATCCCTTCATCTGAATGAAGAAAATTGGAGTGGATTGGTTGTTAGTGAGCTAAAAGCTATAGTCATGGCTGGGTAACAGTAATTGCTGAGCCTCAGTTAAAACTTCATTGGCTGATATTAAAGTAAAGCCAACTCTAAAAATTAGGCCGAACGCTAGACCACTCCATAGTGGCCGAAAGATCGTCCAACTCAGCTTGGACGATCTCAATTTGGCTCCACTCAGTGACGGGCTCCCCCACCACCCAGCAGAACCGCTCATAATCCATTCCAGGGAAAAGCATCCACCGACAAAGCCCTTACCAGGCCATGCCGGAGAACACCCTCCCCGGAGACACAAAATGCTCTTAGGGCAAATCCCCCGAAATCTAAGCTCCCCTCCCCCTCACTGGGAGCAAAATTTCGGTAAAAACATAAGAGAGCGACACTCAACGTCCCAGGGTAATGGCAATGCCAAGCCTCAGTTAAAACTTCATTGGCTCATATTAAAGTAAAGCCAACTCTAAAAATTAGGCCGCTCCCTAGGCCAAAAGAACGCTCAAATCAGCGTTGGCTCCACTCAGTGACGGGCTCCCCAACCACAGAGCAGAACCGCTCATATTCCAGGGAAAAACATTCACGGATACAGCCCCTCACCAGGCCATGCCAGAGACTCAAAATGCTCTCTCAGGGCCAAATCCCCGAAATCTAAGCCCCCCCCCCCTCTCACCGGGAAAAAACTTTTGGGAAATACCTAAGAGAGCGAAACTCAATCCCAGGGTAACGTCAATGCCGAGCCTCAGTTAAAACTTCCTTGGCCACAGCATTGCCATTCATTAACCTGAGTCTCTTTCTTCCTTTTATTTTACATTATTAGTTCTTAAGTTCTTAAAAGAACTGACTGGGAGATGGACTGAGTCCTTAACTCTTTATCCCGTCATCTGCATGAAGAAAATCTGTGTAGATGAAATGTTATTGAGCTAAAAGCTCTAGTCATAGCTGGGTAACGGCAATAGCCGAGCCTCAGTTAAAACTTCATTGGCTACAGCATTGTCACCTTATATTATTACTGATATTTTTAGAATTTTTATAATAATACGATATAGTACATTAAATGGTGAATGCTATAATCTTTTATAATTTAAAAATTCAGAAAAATACTTTTGGTAAACAAATTACATATATTATTGCATTATTTTTAATAAAAAGTAGAAAGCGTTTCATTGAAAAGATGTACTGTGAGTGAATAATCTATTGCAAAGAGAAGAACGAAAGAGAGAGAGAGAGAGGGGGGGGGGATAGTTTCAAATTTTGTTTCGTTATTAGTTTAAGGATGTCATAGCTGTTATAAAAATGAAAGTGATAAAGAATCAAAACAACATTTTAGTATAAAATTTGAACACAAACACCTCCTAACTAGAGATGTGGATGATTCATCATCCACGTCTCTATTTAGGAGCCAAGAGTTCTTCAGATATTCTGAAAGAACTAGTTCTAGAAAGTAAATTGTGCTGCTTTGAGTTGTCAATTGCTTCTATCATGAAATTATTATTATTATTCTGTGTTTTTTTTCTGTGTTCTGTTTTTTTTTTTTGCTAAAATATTTTTATTGATTGCTATAATATGTAATATGTATAATAATATAACATACAATAAACATCTTCTGTGACATTGTACTTTATAATCTTACAGAGTTCAGCACTTAGTGCTGCAATTCCTACATTGGATTGCAATTACAATTTTTAATAATACTTTTTTGCCTTTATATTATGTATTTACAACACATGTTCTTCTAATATTAATAATAAAGATTATACAGAATTTTTTGTATAATTTTTTTATTTTATTTTTATTTTATTTTATTTATTTATTTATTTTTTTTAAGTTTGAGAAAGAATGAGTATACATACAAATTTCTGCATTTGCTTATAAGGATTACTTGTAGATGAGTGAGGCAAGTTAATCCCACCTACTTCGAAGCTTGGGTTAGCTTTTATGAAGAGAGTGGGATTTAGCCTTCACTATTTCGGTTTCGGCAATTTCGACACCAAAACACAGATGTTAATAATACACAACCCAAGAATCATACGCCCTGAATCACTATCGATACATTGTCCCACATACCACTGCATTAACAGCAAAAATACCTGCCAGTGTTCCGAAATCAAACCTGTAACACTCGCAAAATACCTCGGTCTCTATATAGATTCCCACCTTAAATGACAAAACATATAGAATATCTACACACCAAACTCCGGATCATCGCAGCAAAACTCTTCCAAGTGAAAGATATTATTCCACCCAACATAAAAAAAACTCCTATATCACGGTATCTGCGAATCCCTACTCAGATATGGAATAACAGTCTATGCAAATACATCAAGCAGCCACCTAACAAAATTAGAAACACTACACAGGAAAATCGTGTCAACAGTGATCTGGACACCTTACACGCAACAACAACCAATATCCGACAAGCACATGGCGATACACAGAATTCTGAGCATTAAAAACCAGAAACACTACATGACATTAACAAGCAATTACTTCAATATCACCTACCGAAACAACAGAGACACATATCGTATAACACGCCTTACAACAACCCTCTACATCCCCCACACCCTTCAACAACTCACACCGTTCTTTTGTAAGATCACATCAGATACCCACGCAACTCAACACCCTACCAAGAAAGTTAAAACACGTAGATAACTGCAGAACATTAAAAAACGAACTCTGGAAAATATACCAGCAAAGTTAAGAAACCATTAACACTAATATACACATCACAAATCACTAGCATTCAATGCCTACATCCCATACATAAACAGTAGCAACAACACAAATTGTGAAGGCTAAATCCGCCTCTCTTCATAAAAGCTAACCCAAGCTTCGAAGTAGGTGGGATTAACTTGCCTCACTCATCTACAAGTAATCCTTATAAGCAAATGCAGAAATTAGTATGAATAATCACTCTTTCTCAAACTTAAAAAAAATAAAAGAAAAGAAAAGAAAAAGAAAAGAAAAAAAAAATAATACAAAAAAAATTCTGTATAATCTTTATTATTAATATTAGAAAAACATGTGTTGTAAATACATAATATAAAGGCAAAAAAGTATTATTAAAAATTGTAATTGCAATTCAATGTAGGAATTGCAGCACTTAGTGCTGAACTCTGTAAAATTATACGATGCAATGTCACACAAGATGTTTATTGTATGTATAAATATTTTAGCAATCAATAAAAATATTTTAGCAAAAAAAAAAATATTATTATTATTATTTCAAATATCTCACTGTCCGACATCCATCTTCCTAACCACAAAGCGCTGACTGATCTAAAACCGCAATCATCACACAGGTGAAAACAACACGTTACCTCGGATTTCACTTCGATGTTGATCAAAGTTGAAAATTATCTGCACAACAAACTCAGGATAATAGCAAGCAAACTATATCGATTAAAAGACATTGCTCCCACACACATAAAAATACTAATCTACAAAGTATTATGTGAAAACATTTTCAGATACGCAATCACATCATACGCATTCTGCGCAGACTACAAACACAACAGGTTACAATGGTTGCAATATAAAATGGTAAAACTGATGTTCTTCTGGAAACAAAGAGAACAGCCCACGCTCATATGGGCAGCAAGGACAGAACACAAAACATTTAAGGTGAAACACTTATGATACTAAACAGTCATGCTAAAACATTACTTCAGCCCAACCTATAGAGTAAACCAGAAAAACATATCAGATAAAGACCACAGTCAACAAACTACATAACATAAAAGTGTAATAATCACTCCGGGAAAGCCACCCGAAGCGTCTGCATAACTAACATGATAACAACCTGCCATTCGACTACAGAAACATTGGAACCTACAGAGAGCGGAAACAGGGCACTATATAAATATTATAGCGAGACTGAAAAATTGAGGGAAATTACACGCACACACACCTATAACGAATTCCTCTCAAACACCATTAAAAGGACACAAACACGCAATATCCAAATCCCCCCCCCCCCTTCAAAAAGGTTAACCCGTGCTCATGCAATGGAAGTCTGTGGGCACGTGTACTGGTCTTTAAACGTTAACCGGAAAAAAGCATTTATATATATGTTTACAAGCACATACATATAAACAGTAAAATCTATACCTGTCTCGTAATGGGTACTGAAACAAAATCATGAAGCCACAGCCATCTATTCCTTCCTCAGATATGCTCTGCAGAAGCTTCAAAGAAGAAAGTAGAAATGCCACCGAAACCAACAGAAGTGTTTATCAAAAAGAATGTACTAAGTAACTTGAGTATAGAATTTTTGTACAGAAGTAAAATAATAATAAAAATTATTATCATGGTTTTAAATAAAGAGCCAAGAGGCTTCAATTTGGGACATAAAAAATATTTAAATTAAGGGGATATTAAATCCCACATTATTTCAAAGCCGAATAAGAAACTCAAAGATAGAAAGCTGATCTAAGAGTTTCATGCCGAATATAGAAACTATATAAAGTTCGGCGAGTCCAAGCGTAAGCCAACACCTGGTAGTGCATTGCCAAGGCAACTCGTTGCAAAGGTGGAGCAAAACCCGATCACTATTCTTTGTATTTACGCATAATGTAAAACAACAGCTCCTTGGAGATGCATTACTGTTCTACATTATGAGAGAAGATCACTACCCAGTCCGGTTTCGACCTTTTTTGAGGTCTTCGCTTGAATTGAAGCCTCTTGGCTCTTTATTTTAAATAATTTATTGGTACACTTCTTGGCAACTCATATTGCAGAGTATATGTAAGTTTCTGTTCACTACCATCTTGGTATTATCCAGGTCTACCTACTCACTGATGAGACCTCAGAAAAGGTCGAAACCGGTCTGGGTAGTGACCTTCTCTCATAATGTAGAACATTAATACATCTCCAAGGAGCTGTTGTGTTACATTATGGGTAAATACCAAGAATATAGATCGGACCTTGTTCCACCTTTGCAACGAGTTGCACTGGCATTGCACTACCAGATGTTGGCTTACGCTTGGACTCGCGTAACTTTATTTATATAGTTTCCATATTTGGCATGAAATTCTTAGATCAGATTTCTACCTCAAGTTCCTTATTCGGCTTTGAAATAATGTGGGATTTGCAGCCAAGGAGAATTGAAGTATTGCAGGATAGGGAAAGGAGCTCATTTGAGGCTATTTGGTGTGAGATTGAGACTGGCAGAATAAAATATACATTTGGGTGCTGCTATAGACCAGGTGATGGAATAGATGGTAGAGATAGTATACATAAACAAATTGATGAAATGAGTGGAAGGAGGGTAATTATTATGGGGGATTTGAGCTATGGTAACATTGATTGGAAGGAGGAGAGGACACATGTGAGGAAGGAAATGGATTTTATTCAATTATTAAGGGATAACTATCTGAAACAGCATGTAATTGAAAATACTAGGGGTGTGAGATGCTTGACCTGGTAATAGCATCTCAAAATTTGACTGTAATGAATATGACCATGTTGCCACCTGTTGGTGAGAGTGATCATAAGGTCTTGACCTGGGAGGTGGCTCAAGGTGTGCAATTTTTGATTAAGACAGGGTATATGTGGAATTACCGTGCTGGCAAGTATGAAAAGCTTAGGAGATTGCTTGGATCAGTGCCATGGCATGTACAACTGCAAGGGCTGGACGTCGATAGAGCATAGGAAGTGGTCAAAGAGCATTTACAGGAGGTTATGGCTGATTGTATACCTAAGGTTCGAATAGTAAAACAAGTAGGGGTTAAATGGATGAATAACACCATTAAGCTTGAGCTGCAAAAAAAGAAACAACTATGGAGGGAATTTAAAGAAAGGGCCTGTAGGCACACGAACGGTATAAAGTGCAGGCCAGAAGGGTAACGAGTGGGGTAAAAACAGCAAAAGCCGATTATGAAAGGAAACTAGCTACGCAAGCAAAAGAGAATCCCAAACAGTTCTTTCAATATGCTGCAAGCAAGAAAAAAACTGTACATGGCAAAATGATTTTAAGGAATCACGATGGTAAAGAGTTCACTGAACCAGTCGATATAGTGGAGTTACTGAGCGCGCACTTTGCAAATGTATATCATTTAGGTGGTGACATTGAAAAAATGAAGGAACCATTAGTTTATACGGGAATTGTGATGAATGAAGTGGAGGTGAATAGTCTATTACAGAACCTTAATGTGAATACATCTGTGGGATTGGATGGTATACCGGCACGGGTCTTGAGCCCTTGACCATGTTGTTTAATCTGAGTCTCGGA